>NW_028152031.1:0-182839 GCF_964638095.1 Poromitra crassiceps
ACACACACACACACACACACACAAACCAGCATCTTCACATCTCTCCACCCTGACTCTGAGAACGTTCACACCTTTGCACACTGCTGCATGTTACACAAGGAGCCAACAGACCCTAAAAACACATGAGCCTTTTACTAAAGAGTTTCAAGTACTGATGCTCTGCAGCTATAACACAACCTTTTTGTCAGAATATGACAGTTTTTTTTTTTTACTTATGATTTTATTGATCTTTCAATAAACATATAAAACAAACAAAAACATAGAAAACACAAAAACAGATGGCATATTCATACAAACATATAGGCATTCATCCACATATACAGTTCCAGTTTTATACATGATTACAAATAATGATTAAATTAGCTTTCTTCAGTTAATGGTAGCAAAGACTTTAAGACAACAAGATTGATAGAAAAAAGGGGTAGAGGGGGGAGGCCCCCATTTTTAAGTGTCCTTAGTTGTTTCTTCTACATAGTCAATCCATTTTCCCCATTTCTTCTCAAATCCCACTACGTTTAGTCTTAGGATGAAAGTGAGCTTTTCCATTTGAAAAATGTCAGTGACTATTTGAAACCAATTTTCTATGCTTGGGGGATCCGTTTGCAGCCATTTACGTGTGTCTTTTCCCCTGCCACTATAAAGACTTTCAATAAATAAGCATCACTCCTCGGGATGTCATCCGGAATGTCCCCCAGGCACAAGGTAAGGCAAGTATTCGGTATTTGTAATTTCAAGATCTCGAGTATTTTGTCCCAGACACCACTCCAAAAAGGCACCACTCTTGGACACCCCCAAAAAACATGGAAATGGTTAGCCTCCGCCCAACACAGTTCCTCCAGCATGTTTGTGGAATTCCTAGCTGCATTGATTTAACTTTGGGAGTAATGAAAAAACGTGTCATAGTTTTCCAGCAGAATTCTCGCCAGGTATTGGAGCTTGTAGTTGTGAATTGGGTATAACAAATATTTGACCATTGTTCAGCAGTAATTTCAGTACTCAGTTCCTTTTCCCATCGTTCCCTAATATAGTCTGTTGTATATTTTCTAGAACCATTAATGCTTTGGTACAACCTCGACACTATTCCCCTTGTCCCCTTTGTATATGTCTGTACTAGTAATTCTACCAATGGACTTGGTTTTACATGAGGACCTTGTTCCTGGATTTCGTGAAGAAAGTAATTCCGTAACTGTAAATATCTGTGGAAGTCCAAATTCTCTAAGTTATACTCGTCTTTCAGAGCTTGAAAGTTCTTCAGTTTATCTCCTTCCATTATTTTACAAAAAGCTGTAATCCCCCTGTTACACCATGATTGAAATCTTTGATCCATCTTCCCTGGGACAAACGCTGTATCGTGTGCTATCCATCTTAGTTTCTTTGATTGTTTTTCTATCTTTAGTTGCTTGACAATGGCAAACCAATTCTGAAGGGTAAATGTTGTGATTGGGTCTAGTTTATCGAATTTGGACTTGGCTAGCTTTTTATCTCCCAGTAGAGCTTGTATAGGGATTTCCAACCTGCTTGTTTCCATAACCTTCCATTTAGCCGTCTTTGCTCAGTGTGAGCGTAGTATATCTAATTCTTGGTTTTACTTCGTTTCGAACTCAAGCTCTCACTAGTGCCTTAAACGCTGCAACGCAGCCCTATGGAAGACTGTTATTTTGCTCCAAAATTACTTTTCAGTAAAACCTGACCACCCACCCGTAGGTGGCGTGGTACCCCCTGGGACTGACACGGATCCACGTGACTACGTCACGTCCTGCCAGCCCAGGGATAATCACTTCCGCTTTCTTCCAGCCGCTGAGAAGACGTGTTTGCTAAAAGCTCCACGGTTAACTATGAGTTAGCTCTTTTACATAGCTTTACTGTAGATACTAGGCTCGTTCCGTCTGATTTGCCCACCTCAAGAGGTTCGCGTGGACGGGATAAAGCAGGCTTCGGGGACCCGACCCTGTACCCTTCACCCTGCGGCGTCGGAACAAGTCATCTAAAGCTAAGAGTATCTTCCTTAGTTAACTGTTTATTGCTACCGCCGTGTAGCTCTGCTAGCTACCGCCGTGTAGTGGTTATTGCTGCCGCTGTGTAGCTTTGCTTCGCTCCCCTGGCTGGGGCAGCGTTTTCGTTTGAGGGCCGATTTAGGTCCGCGCTCAAAACTGTTAAGCTTTGCATACGTGCAAATAGCTTGTACCACGTAGCACAGGAACAAAGAGGCTAATTAGCCCAGTTGTTACAGATAGCTACCTTGGCACCTGTGCGGGTAGCTTTCGTGTGCTAGGTACTTTAGGCGCCGGCTTTAGAGCGCGCGCGTTAGATAGTTAGCTAGTTTGCGCAGTGCAGCTAGCTTGGACTACCTTGTAGCAGATAGTTAACGTGCACACGTGCAGTTAGTGTCTGTGTGCTAAGTACTTCGCACCAGCTACCCCTGTGTAGGGCGCGCCTTAAGCGAGAGTAGTAGCTAGAAGCCATGCTCTTCAGTTAGCTAGATAGCTAGCTTGCTCCCGTGCAGCCAGTATCTAGTGATGTGTAGCACTCCAGCTCTTACCGTTGCAGGCTTAGCTTGCACGTTAACCCCGTTATTCCTGTTAGCAGAGAGAGGGGGGAACAGCTAGGTGCTGTATTAGCTGTGAGGCTACGCTGGCCGGTTACGACCGGCACAATTAATTTGATGTGTGCATGCCTAAGGGCAGGAGCACGCCGCTCAGGCGTTGCTGGGACCTACATAAATGTAGTGTAGCTTTTACTGGCTTCGGCCCCGAAGGGGGCACTCTGAGATTTTAGCTAGGCGATTCGCTAGCTAGGTGAGCTCGCCCCGCACGTTGTGTGGGCCGCTTCTCTCAGTACTTACGCCATCTTAGCCAGCTTGCTTGTCTGCTAAGTGTTGCTTGCCTCGTGCAAATAGCATCTACTAGATTGTAACTCCCTCTGAGGAGTTTCTTCTGAGATTGACTAGCTTCGCGGGCCGCTGGCCTTGGCTTGCGGTCACGCTTGCTTCCCCGTGTTACTCAGGGTAGAGACTCGCTGCACCGGCTTGTGCGCAGGCTTGTGTTAGCGCACGCTTGTCTCTCAGTGCTTATGCTAGCTTAGCTAGTGGCTTCCACGTCTGTTCTCTCGGGTTAACAGGTTGTGGGTATTGGTGCCCCCCCTTCGGGATGGGCTATTGCCGCTTACGTTACCATTGCACGCGCACGTTCGCTAGCCTCCGGGTTGCTTACTGTCTAGCCTGTGCTTCTTGCTAACCTGCTAGCTTGCTTAAGCAGTACTCCCGCTATTAGGGGCGCCCTGCGGGAGCTTGCTATTAGTGGTTAGCTTCCTGCTTCCTCTTGCTACTGAGCAGGGAAGGTCAGGGAGGGGATGGGCCGTGTGTAAAACTACTTTGGCCGAGTATGAATCGGCACGTTAAGTGCGTGTTCTGCCTTGGGCACGAGCACGCTGCACAGGCGCCTTGAACCCTCGGTCTTGTCCGCAGCTAAGCTCTTGAGAGCTGACCAAGGTCCGCTCTCAAAGAGGTGTGAAAGCTAGCTTGCCTTGCATAGGTGCAGATAGCAATATTTAGTACTGTTTAGCACAGAACGATAGTATTTTGCAGATAGCTGGCGTGCACCCGTGCAGTTAGTATCTGTGTGCTAAGTACATTGGGCGCGAGCTACCTCCGCTACAATAGACATACTGCTCCTTGCTGGCGCTACGCGTCCAGCAGGGCTTACAGCTCGCCAAGGTCTGGGCTCAGTGCCAGCCTTTGGCTTGTAGCTCTAAGGACAAGCCCAGCGCCCTTGGTGCCCAAGGCCCGGGGTGGTTGGGAGCTCTCCATGGGTCGCACTCCCTTGTTGGGGCGCCCCCTGCAAGTGCAGAGAGCCTGGCTGGGGGCACAGCGCACCTTGGTCCATGGCCACGGCCTGGCCTCGGTTGGCAGCGCCCAGGTCAAGCCCACCGGTTGGCTCACCAAGGCTGGGCTTAGTTCCAGCCTGCGGCTTGTTACTTCGATACAACAGCGCGTCAGTAGGCGGAGCTTGCGTAAGAAGTTCTCCCCCAGCATGCACAGCTTCTACGGAACTGTCCATGCGGCGGGGGGGCGTAGCCTCTCACGTCCCGCCCCCCCATCAGGGCACCGGATCAAAAGGTCCCGGTGCCCAGCAATATGCTCACGACGGGTTCCGCTCCTTTGGCCACAAGACACCATCTTGTCCAACAGGCTCGATGCCTGGGAGCATCTATGTTCCCCGTCCCCATTACGGCGCACCCTCCAGAGGGGATACGCTCTACAGTTTGCCAGGCCCACACCCACGTTCGACGGGACCCCCGATCTGGCCGTGGAGGGGGAGGCCATGGACATACTCCACAAGGAGGTTATTCGTTCCTCGCCAAAGGGGCGATTCGCTCGGTTCCCAAGGCAGATGTGCGCTTGGGTTTTCTACCACAGGTACTTTATCGTGCCCAACAAGGACGGCTCCATGCGTCCAAAATTGGACCTTCGGCGTCTCAACAAGACGCTGAGGAAGTCCCGTTCCGAATGCTCTCTTCCCCGCCTGTTAAACGAGTTGAGACAGGGGGATTTCTTACTTCCGGGGATCTGGAAGGTGCGTTCTTCCATGTCCACATGGTCAGGAGACACAGGAAATACCTGAGGTTCTCCTTCCTGGGGAAGGCTTACGAGTTCTGTGTCTTGCCATTCGGCATGTCTTTGAGCCCGCGAACCCTCACGGTGTGCGTGGAGGCAGCCATGGCTCCCCTCCGCGCGAGAGGGATCCACGTCTTCCTATATCTCGACGACGTTCTCTTAGCGGCCGACTCAAGGGTCCGTGCCGCGGAACATACCAAGGTGGTGACCGAGCTCGAGCTATACTTCCTGCGAGCCTTTCGCCAGAGCGACAGGCTCGCACGGTTCGGACAGCAAGCCAAGGACGTTAGGTCTGTGCCCTCGGTGTCAGTGCATCAGTGCACAGTGATGTTGGGCCTGATGGCCTCAGCACTGCATGTGCTCCCGCTAGGGAGGCTACACATGCTCTCGTGGTCCAAATATGGTTCTCAGGCTTCGCCTGGACTCGGCCGGGGACCGTCATCGCAGGGTTCCTCTGACAGGTCAGGCCTGGCAGGCGCTGGCTATATGGGCGGACCCCCGTTATCTCTCGAGAGGTACTCGGTGCGGCCCTGTCCCGCTCAGGATGGTGATTCGCACAGACGCCTCCCTCTGGGGAGGGGGTGCGATTTGCGGGCATTTTTCGGCGAACGGCCGGTGGGAGGCTCAGGAGCTTCGCCACATAAACGTGCTAGAGCTGAAGGCGATTCGCCGGGCTCTGCTTCAGGACAAGCCCACCATCAATAGCGCCGTGGGCCCATTGTTGGTTGGGCGCTCTCTTGGGGACCGCACTGCCGGACAAGTCCGCGTGAGAGAACGTTGCCTCCGCAGTCCCCCTGGCCTGCGGAGGTAACACTTCCAGCGGCTCACACATGTGCACCATGTGCTGATTCGCTCGGACAATAGGGCAGCGATCGCCCACCTGAACAAAAGCAGGGCGGTGTGCGGTCGGGGGCGCTGAACCATAGCGGGGATTCACCTGTGGGTGTATCCCCGTCTCCTTTCAGTGTCAGCGGTCTATCTGCCGGGACGGCGGAGTTACGACCGGCCTGCTGTCTCGAGGCAATCCCCGTTATATGGAGTGGTGCCTCCACCCTCGGGTGATGGAACAGGTTTGGGCCAGGGTTGGTCGCGCCTGCGTCGATCTCTCGCATCGCGGCGCGCGACACACTGCCCACTGTGGTTCTCGATCCAGGAGGACAGCCCCCGTTAGGTCATGACGCGCTAAAAGCACACGCGTGGCCGAGGGAGGGGCTCTATGCGTTTCCCCCGACCCCCCCTGATCCGTCAGGTGTTGGACAGGGTGAGGGAACAGCGCCTCCGGCTCGTTTTAGTCTGTTTGGCCCAGGCAGACATGGTTTGCGGACCTGGTCTCCCTGGCGCAAGATCCGCCCTGGGCATTGCCGGTACGGGCCGATCTCCTATCCCAGGCGGAGGGGGAGGTGTTCCACCCCTCCCCAGGCAGGTGGAAGCTAGCGGTCTGGCTCCTGAACCGGACCAGTTGCTAGCCCAGGGCTTGCCTGATAATGTGGGATGCACTATGCAGCAAGTAAGGGCGTGGATCCAGTGAACTGCAGTGTGCGACCAGTTCTCTGTTTCCTTCAGAGCCTGCTTGACGCGGGTCAGTCCCCGCAGTCGTTTAAGGTGTACGTAGCCGCGATTCTGCTTGCCATAGGGGAATTGAAGGGAGCCCCGTGGGGGCGTACCCTTTGGTCTTGCGCTTCATGAAGGGGGCGCGTAAACTGCGCCCGCCGTCGCGGTGCGTTTTTTCCCCAAATCGGACCTGGTTACGGTGCTGGACGGGCTAACGGGTCATCCGTTTGAGCCCTTGGACTCCGCCGATTTAAGGGTTCTGTCTTTAAAGACTGCGCTGCTGCTGGCCTTGTTGTCAGGAAAGAGAGTTGGTGACCTGATTGCCCTCTCGGTGCAGCAGGCCTGTGTGGTTTTGGGAATGATGGGCGCAGGGTTACGTTGCGACCTAACCCGGCTTACCAACCTAAGATTATTAATGTCAGCTTTAGGTCTATGGTCATAGACTTATCAGCATTCTGTCCCCCGCCGTTCAG
Source organism: Poromitra crassiceps (assembly GCF_964638095.1). Taxonomy (NCBI): domain Eukaryota; kingdom Metazoa; phylum Chordata; class Actinopteri; order Beryciformes; family Melamphaidae; genus Poromitra; species Poromitra crassiceps. Next base: position 6,637 of record NW_028152031.1, read on the forward strand.
TTAGAGACGGGTGAGGAGAGACGTTTGCTCATGCTGTGCCCCGTAAGGGCGCTCTCGGCCTATGTGGCCAGGACGCGTTCTTTACGCATTACAGATCAGCTGTTGGTTTGCTTTGGGCAAATTTAAGGGCCCAGGGCGGACCCCTTTCCAAGGATCGCTTATCACACTGGGTAGTGGAGGCGATCGCGTTGGCATACTCTGCCGTGGGCAAGGTTCCCCCAGAGGGTATCAAGGCGCATTCTACGCGAGGTGTTGCGACATCCTCTGCGTTGTTGCGTGGTGTGTCGGTGGAGGACATGTGTGCCGTGGCCTCATGGTCCTCTCATCACACTTTTGTCAGGTACTACGGTCTCGACGTGTCCGGTTCGCAGTTCGCGCATGCGGCGCTGTCGGTGGCAAGAAAGTAGTATCGTTGCCACTCTAATATGTCATTTGGTTAGGCATAAACGTTGCCATATGGCCGTGGTTCACGGGTGCCTTTCGGGTCGCCCTGTGGGGTGCTCCCGGCAGCAAGGTCGGTTGAATGGAGGCACTAGTGAGAGCTTGAGTTCGAAACGAAGTAAAACGTTAGGGTTGTGCTACAACCCAGGTTTTACGAGTGAGAATGAGAGCTCTCACTACCCAGCCTTGCTGTGTCGATGCGTCACGGGGTGCGTCGGATCTCAGCGGGCTCGAAGAAATTAGAGTGATTATCCCTGGGCTGGCAGGACGTGACGTAGTCACGTGGATCCGTGTCAGTCCCAGGGGGTACCACGCCTCCTACGGGTGGGTGGTCAGGTTTTAATGAAAAGTAATTTTGGAGCAAAATAACAGTCTTCCATAGGGCTGCGTTGCAGCGTTTAAGGCACTAGTGAGAGCTCTCGTTCTCACTCGTAAAACCTGGGTTGTAGCACAACCCTAACGTTTTTTACCATTCCAAATGAACCTCGATATTTGTTTGTCCCATTCATTGAATTGCTTAGTGGGGATTTTAACTGGCAGGGACATAAAGAGGTACAGTAATCTTGATAGGATATTCATTTTAATGGTCTCAATTCTGTTACTGAAGTTTAATGGGAGCAGAGACCATCGACCTAAATCGTCTTTTATTTTGGTGTTAATAGGGACATAATTCTTTTCATATAAGTCATCCAAATCTTGCGTTATCCAGACCCCCAGGTATTTTATAGCTTTAAGGTTCCAATTAAGTGGGAAGTTCTGTCTGATACTAGTCGATGGGGTAAAGTTAAGGGATAAAACCTGCGTTTTCTGAATATTTAGCTTATAACCGGAATACCTGCCATAGTCAGAATATGGCAGTTTTGTTGATTTGTTGCACCAATTGTTGGTGCAATAATAAACCATTCACTGAAACTGGAGCCCTGCAGTGTGCGAGCGGTTTTATTCTTTTTGTATATTGTTCACTTTCAGCTCAGCACCTGCCACCTGCCCTTTTTAGTTTGCATGTGCATGTTTACTCTTTTTAACAGTTTTGTGGGTCCCACAACTCAGTTTTGAGAGTCAGGCCTATTTTGACAGCTTCATAGATCCTTTGCTAGAGGTTAATTTGCGTAGAACGGTAATAACTTCCTGTAAAGAGGAAGGAAGTGAATGTGTGATCAGAGATGCATGATTTGTGCAGACCGCCCTCACACTGACTCTGTCCAAAAGCACAACTTCTACATTCTCAGCCCTCACTCACTCTGTCAGCAGAGTGCTGTTGATTTGGACAAATCATTTCATGAATGATGGATTTGTGATACGGACGCCTCAAATATTGTTCTTCAGTAATCTTTGTGGAGGTTGAAGGACCATGTTGTCGGAAGAACCTGGATGTGTGTTTGTGGCTTTGTTGTACCTCTCAGGTATGAAGTGATTGTGTTTATAATTATCTCTTGTCAAATAATGATCATTCTTTGTAAATCGGAGTGGCAGAAGAAGTTGTTGATGTGTCTACAACACTATCAGTTAACCTGTACAATGTGGCCCTTAATAGTCTTGGGACTTTTGTCTGTGTTTAGAACCTTTTTTATTGATTTTTGGTATGGTGACCAATTGAAGGGCACATTTTCAATAAGAGACTTACTTAGAAAATATAATTAGTAATCAAAGGATTTTGCCAGTGAAGTAGCAAGGTAAACACATGAGAAGGACCAAAATTCCATAACCACTACAACGACCGTAAGTGGTCATTTTGAGCACATGATTCCAAACTCTATTTCTGCATTTACATGGACTTGAGTATCCCGGTTATGAGGCTTATCCTGGTTTTGATCAGGATATGGCGTTTACATGGAAGAGAGAGAAAGCAGGTTACTCATATCCCTGTAGCCTACATGATCAGTAGGCTACTAGTATCCCGGTTACTGATCACTGCATGCTATTTGCGCAGGCGCCTGTGATCGTTACAATACAAACGGGGGTCATTATTATTTTTTGCTTATTGGGTGCGTGTGACGTGACGTCATTCAATTTTTTGGGCCAAGACGTGGGATTCCCTTTGTTGTGATCGACACATTATGGACTGTACTGTATTACTTATATGTTTGAATGTGGGACATTTGAGTGTATTGCCTGTGTTTAGATATGGCCTCACATTCGGGGGAAGACAGAGAGGACCAAATGGCTGGGTCACACCCGACAGATACCAGCACAGCTGGGGGCCAAGCCTCAAAGGATTCCGGCCATTGTTTTATCTCTAAGGGTAATCAAGCCATAAAAACCCCTTTTCCCTTGCCTCACGTTACAGAATGGGCACAGTCCAGCTCACAGAGCGCTATCATTGGCCAGAACCATCACAAAAGACACATGACAAGCCAATGAGAACCCTTCGTGACTTCCCCATACAGTGAGACAAAACTGTTTGGAAAGCAGTTTAACTATCAGTCTACAGTAAGAGTCTCAACTAAGCTTGAACCAGGGGTTGGAGGGGCCAGAGAAGCCGGCTCCCCTCCCCCGCTCGCTGCACCCCCTGAACAAAGGCCTAACCAGGCCTGACCACAGCCACCAGAGGCCAGGGTGAACCGCGCAGCAGGCCCAGGGATCGCCTACCAAGGCCACCAGCCGCTCTCCTTGCCCAGAGAAGCCCAGCTGGACCGCAAAAGCCGACAACAAGACCGTACCGCGAGCAGACCGCTCAGCAGACCAAGAGGAGCAGAAGAAGCAGAAGAGCCACACCGCAGCAGATCCAACCAACTGCTGCAGACGAAAGACGCCCAAGACAGACCGTGGCCTGCAACCAGCCACAAAGAAGGACCACAGAGCACAGCACGACCCTCGACTCAACGAGCAGAGAGACTGCACGTCAACGCCCGGCATCATCTGCACCCCCAGCAGACGTCCGCTGCCCGCTTTTCCAGGCCAGGGTGAACCGCGCTGCAGGCCATCGCTCCCACAACCCAAAGCCATCCTCCCTACTGCGCGTAGGACAACTCTCCCCAACCAACAGGATCCCGCTCCACAGCGTGGAACACACGTGAGAGTTCATTCATGGTTTAATGGTTTTGGGCAGTTAGGGTTAAATTGCATTATCATATGTGTTGATTACAGTATCCTGTATGTTGATGTACCACGTTTGCACACTGTTGAATGATCTAGACGCCTGAAGGTGAGCGCTAAGTTCAGCAAGAACTTAGCGGCCACATTTGGGCCACTCTTCCTCTCTCCCTCTCCCTCTCTCCCTCCCCCACTCTCTCGGCCTCCCAGCTGAGCCCGTTCAACCGGGAGGGCTAAGCTTGGAACGGTCTAGAGAGGGTCAGAATGTCCGCCGCCCGCAAAAATACAGTTAAGCTGAATTAGAGAGTTTGATTAGTCACTCACACAGAGTGACCCAGGCTAGGCAGGCAGAGTGATCCCTTCCTAAATTCGGCAGAACCGCCATTTTGGAAAGGAGGCGGTTCCAGACCGCCCCCCAGCCACCTCTGTCTGACCGAGTCAATCCTTCCTCAACTTTGGCAAAACCGCCATTTTGAAAAGGAGGCGGTCTACACACGATCAGCCCGCCTCTCAGCCAATCCTGTGATTACATCACAGAGACAGCCAGAACGAGCCACTCCGCCCTCTCCTCCCTCCTTCTCCCTCTCACACACACACACACACACACACACACACACACACACACACACACAAGTACTAATTAACACACACACACACACATTCAGGCCTGCCAGCCAGGCAGACTTAAAGCACACACACACACACACACACACACACACAATTGATAATGTTTGTTCACCTTAGGTATTAGCTATAGATGTGGTAGAGTATTAGTCATAAAAGTAAAATGTGATGAACTGATATTTTAATCATTATGTTAATGTCAATTGATATTGTGATTTATTAAATCTTTTTATTACATAATGCTATGAATCTTGGTGGTTATTCATGAGGTATTTTATCTGTGGAAATCTGTGACAGAAGCTTACGAACTTTGACCTTCAATTAACTGTACAATGTACACTGTATCACTATGAGACTGATATGACAATTTGGTTTGGTGTCTAAACAAGTCATAACTTGACTTTTAGACAGGTCTGTAGCCTTAACTACAGTGGTGCCCCGAATCTTACAGAGAATACAATATTTTCTGTCAAATCTAATAAATTTATGAATATTAATAATTCATAATTATTAATAATCATATTTCATAACCAAACCAGCTCCTGCGAGCACAACATAAATGGTGCCCCGTGTGAGGCTTCTAATATCAGTATTTCCACAGATATGATATGCATGAATAATAAAAATTCATAAATTTTTGAAAAATCAAAGTTTTTCAAATTTTTCCAAAATCAGGTTTTGTATAGCGCTTTGCCAAGCAAATCACATGCGTCAGAAGACACTAAAGGAACTCTAATCATAAAATATGGAATCTTCCCATAATCTTAACACAAGTTAGGATTTGTATTGAACATTTCTGAGCAAAACAGTCCCAAAGACAACAGCTCAGTTTAAAATCCTTGATTCCATTTTTATGTTAGAAACCACAGTTAACAAACTGTTTTCCACTGTGCCTTCAACCTAAAATTATGAGAGATAGCAATGTTCCATCTATCAGAGAGTGATCTTTAACAGAAACAAACAGTGCTGCGCATTTTAAAGTGGGACCTTTGATGCTAATTTGAAAGCCACACCGGCAAGGGTGCGGGGAAGTCAGGCTGCCCCCCCCCCTCACATTAGCATTCAAAAACATTCACCCTGTCTCCTCCAGAGCCAGAGACAAAGTGTAAACAAAGCCCTGTGACCACCAGTCACAGTGAATTTGCATGCGAAAGAAAGGCAGGCACACCCTGCACTTGATGACACTGACAGCAGACACCAGCCGAGTGACAGCTGACAGATGTCAAACTAACTGCATGCAATTGGCAGCTAACTCACAGAGAGACTGTCACATTTGGGCCATTCTTTAATTAGAATTAGTAACTGTGGGCATTGACGCTCACGACAACGTGACGCCATAGCAAACACGGTGAGTGCACACACCTTTTGCTTAAAATTGACAGCAGTAAAACAGCTGCTTGACTCATCGCAATGAGTCTGCGCTGCCACAAGATGGTCAGCGCTGAAACTTTCTTTAAGATGGCCGCCACCGACTTGCAAGCGGTAGCCGCCTCTCTCATCTGCCCGCCCACAGGAGGAGCAGATGAATTTAGCATTGTAATGCTAACACTAGCGGTCCTAATAATTCCATTGGGAATTATTTTCTTTCTGCAAAATCGCAGATTCCAGGTGCAGGACGCTGCGCATCAGCGGCAGACCACTGTCTACCAGACGCAGATAGGCAGACTGCGCAACAGCTGTCAAGCTACGCTGCAGGCCAATCTGGGTCTGCATCGACAAGCCCAGGTCTGCCAAACAGAATTAGCCCGACTGCGTACCGAAGTTTCCCGGCTGCAACAGAGCCAAAAGGGCATGCCGACCGGATCCACGGCGGCCCTCGGACCCAGAACGGTCCCCCTCTCGGGTCGCACTGCTCCACCAACCACCCGAGCAGTGATCGCACGACTAAACGCGAGAACGGCCAAGCAGCAAGAGCACCAGAAGGCCGTAAGGGCCATAGCCCCGCCGGCACCGGAGGCTGACACGCCTCCTAGGGCTAGACCAACCCCCGACTCGAATCAGACCCCCGCACACCACTTAGCGCCCGCGCTGGCAAGCAGCCGCGCTGCTAGACATCGCGACACCACACCGCGAAAGGGGGGAGACCGCTCTCACAACGAGCAAACTGATTCAGGCTATTCAGCCCAACAGTCGTCGTCCGACTCAGAGCTCGACTTTCATGCTTATGACATACCAGTCAGTCATTCATCCGAGCAACCCACGTGTAGAATCAGACGTTATTCACGCTTTCATCCAGCTCTGACTTCCACCTCAGAGCACAAACCGCTGACAGTCAAACGACGTGACAGCGCCACTTCCGGTTATGACAAAACGATCCACACTGCAACCCCCTGCAGGGAGGAACGTGTGTCTTACCGACTTTCCATTTATCACGCCCGTGGCGAGTCGATCGACTACCGCCCTGTGCATTATAAACCGTCATTTGCTCAGGCCACCAACGGGTGCGCTGATAGGTCTTTTTCACCAGAGGCTATCCAGCCTTACTCACTTTCTAGCTCCTGTCCACCAAGGAAACAGGAAGTCAGCTCTTCCACCCCTCCCCCCGAAAGGCGGGACCCCGGGCATGATGACATTAGTCGCTCTTTGGTGCCCAATCGGGCAAACGGCCACTCCTTCTTGCAGCCTCTACTGCCAAAACAGAGTGATTCAGGACTCTCTCTCCGAGAAGCAGAGTCACGCTATCACTTACTGAAGTCAATCGCAAACGACATTGACTTGTTCGATCCCGCCAGTCACGAGGTACACTTGACAGATTATCTCAACGAAGTCGAACGTGGTTCGCAGGCTCTGCCACACGCCTCGCCGCGAGAGAAAGCTCAACTGATATGGAGAACGAGCTCAAAGCACGTGCGTGCGTTTATCCAAACGCAACCTTCCCATATCAGAGATGACTTTGACAAGCTTCGCGAAGCCTTGGGCGAAGAGTACATCCTTACCCAGTCGTCAGCGGCGGGGAGGAACGCGGCCTTACACGTCAAACAGAATTACCAGGAACATCCTAGGGATTACTTTAGACGCTTGAAGAAGATATATAGTCAAGGTAGAAATGGCCCGGATCAATCAGACGTGCCACGTCTCAAGGAACTCTTCCTAGACGGTCTGCATGACTCGGTGCGCCCATCCGTAGCCCTAGACGCACGTTGGTATGACCGAAGCATGCGCACGGTCCTCAAAACCGCCTCAATAGCGTGGGAGGTGGAAACCGAAGCAAAAAGCAGAAATGGCCAGTTTCAACCCACCAACCGCGTGTGTGTGGACCCAGAGACGGTACCACACACACGCTCACCACGCAGGCCAGACCACCTGGTTCTGCCGGACAGAGCCAAGGGGGGTAGCTGCTGCCCAAAGAGACATCACAGTCACGCCACAGGGCGCGAACGGCGTGAGTCTCCTCAGCACACTAGGCCCTCCACCCAATTAGACATCCGAACGGGAGCCAGACGCCTGACGGGCAGGGTGGGCATTCAAGCCACCAGAGGCCCTCCCAGGAGATGACATCAAACTCGGTGAAGGGCGGGTGACTGGACGCAGCCACCCTGTCACCCCTGACAGTCACCTGTCACTCGGCTCTCACCCTTATCTCTATGTAGGCTAGATGCATTGTCAACGCTGTGCTGTGAAACATAACACCTTTATGGCAGGCAGACCACATCAAAATAGGACAAAGCTTGGCACATGGCTACACATACACACATAGCACAACACTGCTGGAATGCAGCACACATTCAAAATCACACCCTGTCACCCTCTCTCTCCTTCTCTCCTCCTGCCCTTCCCTGTTTACCATGTTGATTTTGAAATGATGTTGTGTATGTGACCTTAAGGTTGTATTATCTATATGGTAATGAGTCTAGGTATGGTTAGGAGTCTGCCCAGAACCAAACCTGAACTATGAACGGCCTGAGTATGACACTTTGATCCCACAGAACAGATGGACATGGACCAAAAGTTACAGCAAACTGTCTGTACAGCCCTTCATCCTCGCCTGCGGACCGCAGGTCGACCGCAGTCCACAGACGAGGAGGGGGGATGTTGTGATCGACACATTATGGACTGTACTGTATTACTTATATGTTTGAATGTGGGACATTTGAGTGTATTGCCTGTGTTTAGATATGGCCTCACATTCGGGGGAAGACAGAGAGGACCAAATGGCTGGGTCACACCCGACAGATACCAGCACAGCTGGGGGCCAAGCCTCAAAGGATTCCGGCCATTGTTTTATCTCTAAGGGTAATCAAGCCATAAAAACCCCTTTTCCCTTGCCTCACGTTACAGAATGGGCACAGTCCAGCTCACAGAGCGCTATCATTGGCCAGAACCATCACAAAAGACACATGACAAGCCAATGAGAACCCTTCGTGACTTCCCCATACAGTGAGACAAAACTGTTTGGAAAGCAGTTTAACTATCAGTCTACAGTAAGAGTCTCAACTAAGCTTGAACCAGGGGTTGGAGGGGCCAGAGAAGCCGGCTCCCCTCCCCCGCTCGCTGCACCCCCTGAACAAAGGCCTAACCAGGCCTGACCACAGCCACCAGAGGCCAGGGTGAACCGCGCAGCAGGCCCAGGGATCGCCTACCAAGGCCACCAGCCGCTCTCCTTGCCCAGAGAAGCCCAGCTGGACCGCAAAAGCCGACAACAAGACCGTACCGCGAGCAGACCGCTCAGCAGACCAAGAGGAGCAGAAGAAGCAGAAGAGCCACACCGCAGCAGATCCAACCAACTGCTGCAGACGAAAGACGCCCAAGACAGACCGTGGCCTGCAACCAGCCACAAAGAAGGACCACAGAGCACAGCACAACCCTCGACTCAACGAGCAGAGAGACTGCACGTCAACGCCCGGCATCATCTGCACCCCCAGCAGACGTCCGCTGCCCGCTTTTCCAGGCCAGGGTGAACCGCGCTGCAGGCCATCGCTCCCACAACCCAAAGCCATCCTCCCTACTGCGCGTAGGACAACTCTCCCCAACCAACAGGATCCCGCTCCACAGCGTGGAACACACGTGAGAGTTCATTCATGGTTTAATGGTTTTGGGCAGTTAGGGTTAAATTGCATTATCATATGTGTTGATTACAGTATCCTGTATGTTGATGTACCACGTTTGCACACTGTTGAATGATCTAGACGCCTGAAGGTGAGCGCTAAGTTCAGCAAGAACTTAGCGGCCACATTTGGGCCACTCTTCCTCTCTCCCTCTCCCTCTCTCCCTCCCCCACTCTCTCGGCCTCCCAGCTGAGCCCGTTCAACCGGGAGGGCTAAGCTTGGAACGGTCTAGAGAGGGTCAGAATGTCCGCCGCCCGCAAAAATACAGTTAAGCTGAATTAGAGAGTTTGATTAGTCACTCACACAGAGTGACCCAGGCTAGGCAGGCAGAGTGATCCCTTCCTAAATTCGGCAGAACCGCCATTTTGGAAAGGAGGCGGTTCCAGACCGCCCCCCAGCCACCTCTGTCTGACCGAGTCAATCCTTCCTCAACTTTGGCAAAACCGCCATTTTGAAAAGGAGGCGGTCTACACACGATCAGCCCGCCTCTCAGCCAATCCTGTGATTACATCACAGAGACAGCCAGAACGAGCCACTCCGCCCTCTCCTCCCTCCTTCTCCCTCTCACACACACACACACACACACACACACACACACACACACACACACACACACACAAGTACTAATTAACACACACACACACACATTCAGGCCTGCCAGCCAGGCAGACTTAAAGCACACACACACACACACACACACAATTGATAATGTTTGTTCACCTTAGGTATTAGCTATAGATGTGGTAGAGTATTAGTCATAAAAGTAAAATGTGATGAACTGATATTTTAATCATTATGTTAATGTCAATTGATATTGTGATTTATTAAATCTTTTTATTACATAATGCTATGAATCTTGGTGGTTATTCATGAGGTATTTTATCTGTGGAAATCTGTGACAGAAGCTTACGAACTTTGACCTTCAATTAACTGTACAATGTACACTGTATCACTATGAGACTGATATGACAATTTGGTTTGGTGTCTAAACAAGTCATAACTTGACTTTTAGACAGGTCTGTAGCCTTAACTACAGTGGTGCCCCGAATCTTACAGAGAATACAATATTTTCTGTCAAATCTAATAAATTTATGAATATTAATAATTCATAATTATTAATAATCATATTTCATAACCAAACCAGCTCCTGCGAGCACAACACCTTGGATTCCGTCTTCATGGTGGAGTATCCCCGTTTGCGTGCAGCGCGCGGCTTTTTCATTTGAGTCACAACACCTTCGTCCTGTAGTCTGTAATAGGACCCCGCTAGCCGGGCGCTTCTGGCTCATACGAGCGCATTAGCTAATGCGCTCGTAGGTCCCGCACAGAATCATTTTACCTGGAAATACTCACAGTGAGATGTCAGTGCAATTCGACTTAAAAGTCTCACTTCTGGAGCGATGAGGAAATGGAGTTTTGCCGAGTTTTCTCTTTCGGTGATGAAATAATTAAATGCTTGGCAGCTTAGATAGGAGAAAGCATCGAAATGCTGCCTACTTACCCCGCTAGCCGGGCGCAGAGAGCTTTCTCCTATCTAAGCTGCCAAGCATTTAATTATTTCATCACCGAAAGAGAAAACTCGGCAAAACTCCATTTCCTCATCGCTCCAGAAGTGAGACTTTTAAGTCGAATTGCACTGACATTTCACTGTGAGTATTTCCAGGTAAAATGATTCTGTGCGGGACCTACAGCAGCGAGGGTAGAGTGGGAAATGCCCTGACGGCGGTCTGATGAGGAAGTAACGGTGTGGCACTTCCATACTTTCTAATGTTACTGGACCAAATTCTGATAGTGAAACGGGTCATTTTGCGCAAGCTGTGTTGTGTACGGTAGCGGTGTTCACTTCCATGTAAACGCAGTCAGCGATAGGGGCTCACGCGCAAATGTCAGTGCAGGATAAGCCTCATAACCGGGATACTCAAGTCCATGTAAACGCAGTCACGATAAATACCCAATTGAGAGATTAATGCATTTATTGTGTTAACATATATTTTAAAAAGACAAAACCGAAATGTGAAGATATAGGCTAGGCTACACACTAAAAATAGGTCTACAACCCCTGAGAAATTCAGTGAGTTCAAAATGACCACCTATGGTCTTCCTAGGTAAAAAAAAAATATTTTCTTTGCCTTTTGTGTAATTCATATAAAAACGATTTTAAATGACAATACAGAAACTTTTAGGAAAAGTCAGCTACCAGCAGCGTTGTATTTTTAAATTCAACAAAGTTATTGCACATAATACATTTCAAAAAGGTCCAAATGACTGCTGTGGTCTTTCTAGTGCTAAAATGAACTTTTCAAGTGCACTTAATTCACAGCAGGCTATTGTGACGCCCGTGGTGGGCTTGTAGGCGTGCACTCAATTTAAAACCGACAACGCCACCTAGGTTTGAAGAGCCTAGGACTCTTTTAAATAACACAAAAAGGGATCTAAAACCAGGTTCGTTTCATCGGGTGGAGAGCAGTTAAAACCAGTGGTGTATCAAAAAAGGTGAAGAAGGACACAGTGCAAGGAATAAGAGTTTTTAATGGCTAAAATATAAAATGCAACAACATTGCTCACCTAAGTCTAAAAATAAAAGACAGGGGGTTAAAACTGCAGCAGCTAAAATGTCTTCGTTAAAATACAGCAACTCAAATGGTCCAGCTAAAACTCTGGGCCGAGCCCATGCTGGATGACTGGGGGAATCCGGAGTCCACCATGCAGGGGGGGCCTCCTCTCCTCTTCGGTCAGACCTACAGACACAAACTGTAGGGGAGTCAACCGTCCTTTGCTTACATCCTGCTTATTACACGTCTACACCACAAGCACATGGAACACCGAGAAGGTCAAAGACTTACGCGGAAGGGAGAGTTTACACTCTCCCTCTGCTGGCCGCTAGCGAGCGGTGCTCCAAGGCTGGGTTTGGGTTGAGTTTCGGTCTGGCCCACTGCTCCTTCTGGTCTGCTGCTGCTGGGCTGCTGCTTAGGTCTGCTGCTTCAGGTCTGCTGCTTCAGGTCTGCTGCTTCAGGTCTGCTGCTTCAGGTCTGCTACTGCTTCTGGTCTGCCGCTGCTGCCACTGCGATCTGCCACTGCTTCTGCGTCCCACTGTCAGTCACTGCATGTTTTCTGCAGGGAAACGGCACATCGGCGAGCCGGGGAAGCCTCACCCCGCCTGTGGGTCTCAGCAACCTAGGTGTGGGACAACGTTTGGGCATCCCCCCCTCTCTCCCATCCCCCGTCAGTCATCTACGGTGCGCCCATAGGTACGCAGGGAGAGAGAGGGGCCCAAGCCGCAACGGCTCAGTTGCCCACACCTTACCTTGCCCACAGGCAGGGCCGTCAGCTGCTCCCCTCTCCGCCGCTTCCCCTCAGTGTGTGTTTCCGTCCACTCAGTGTGTGTTTTTTCCTTGTCTGTGTTCCCCGTGCCTTCCTGTATCGACAGTTTATATACTTCCCCCAAACAGGTTAAGTCCCTCCTCTGGTGCTGTTCAATTGGTCAACTCAGCTCCATCTATTTTCTAATAGGCCCCCCGCACTGCCTGTCTTTCTTGTGCTCCATCCAGCACAGATTGGTGCCAATAGACAACAGGTGTGCAGTGGTGATCAAGCTTGAGACAATTAACACAAAACCACGTCTAGAAAATAAAAGCATGCATCAGTTCAAAAGGAAACATAACAACTCAAAAAATAATTAAACACTGCAAAAGAAAGAATAAAGAAATACAAAAACATTGTCTCACCGCCCGGCTCACACTATCATCATTCAAATAGCCTATAAAGCCATGATTTTAGATGAAGAAATCTGTCCAGATCTTTTGATCATGTAAGCTTCTGTTTCAGGATTTCTGGGACAAGCAAGCAGCCACATCTGTGCCTTGAAGGGCTCATCAGTGGATCTGCCCTGCTCAGTTACACATCCCACTTCAAGCAAGACATGGTATACTGTAGACTGGGAGGGCCAGAAGAAGAAGATCTCTGTAGATGATCGTGTTATGTATGACAAGTCTAAAGAGAGTAACTCCACTCTAACAATCAATGATTCCAGAGACATTGATGACAATACGTACTTTTGCGGAGATGCTACTGACTTCCTCAACTCAAAATGGAATTTGTCCAGTGGAATTTCTCTCAGTGTTACAGGTACAGTGGTTCTTTGTCAGTGATTTATTACTTTGAGAATAATATCAGTACATTTAACAGTCATTTGTCATTCCAGACCTCCAGGTGAAGGTGATTCCTGTCACAGCGACAGAGGGACAGAGAGTAACACTGATGTGTAGCACCAGCTGTGATCTGACTGAAAAGCCTCCAGTCTACCTCTGGTACAAGAATGGAGTGTTTCTCTATCAGGACTGGTCTCCCTGGTACCAACACCTGGTCAGCAGTGAGGAAGCAGTCAGATACTCCTGTGCTGTCAAAGGCTACGAGCAGCTCAGGACCCCTGAAGTCTCAGTGGGTCAGTGGTGACATTAGCTCATAACTTATTTGACATTAGAGAATTATGATAAAGGAACAAGAAAGACATATTTTCTTAAAAATAATAAAAGGGCTGTATATAGCTATGATGAAAAACCAAAATTATGACTAATAAATATTGTGATAAAATAAATGTTTAACTAATTATGCTCATTAATATAATGCTGTAATACAATGTATTCCCCCCTATAGGTTTCCACTCCAGTACTGTAATGAAGTTCATTAATATAAGAATGCATGTTGTGTCTTTTCCTGCAGATTCTGTCACATCAGCCTGCTTTAGTGTGACCTATGCTGAAGGGTGGATGTGTTCTTCTGAGCAGCCCTGCTCCATCACATATCCCACAGGTTAGAGACTAGCTGTTATCCATCCTGTTCACTCAGTAACTCACACAAGTATTTTAGTGCATTAAATAATCTAGAATGTTTATCAGCCTCTGTGGGCAAACAGTAATATTTCCCTCCACATCAACAGAACTTCTTATCCACAAGTCTATGGCAAAAGTTTTAAACATTAAACATTTTACCTTTTGTTACTGGCACAATTATGTCCTGTAATTTTTCTTAATAAGCCTGCTTTGCTATTTCACATTAAACATATAATCAAGAAAATTGCCATGTAACTGATGGAAAATTCCTCATCCCAACAGAACTACATGTTGAAGTGGGTCCTGATACTGTAACCAGAGATAAAAACGATGTCAAACTGACCTGTAACACCATCTGCACTCTGACTGACCGCAAACCCACCTACACCTGGTTCAAGAATGGACAATTGGAAAGCGTCGGAGACCACATCTCTACTTCCAAATCCTCTGTTGACAGCTTCTCCTGTGGTGTGATAATCCATAAGGATTTACGCTCTCCTGCAGTCTGTGAGTATGAAACAACTCACAGTACTGCAGAACTTCTGCTATGAAACCTTTGTTTGATTAGTCTGCAATGTTTAAAAGACAGTAAGAAACATGATCTGAGGGGTGTCTGGGCAGTAGAGGTAAAAGCACTCTGCTACCACTGCAGAGACCCGGGTTCAATGCCTGGTCGCGGTACCTCCAGGTTGGACAGACGTTCCTACAGATATGACCCGTGTCTGCGGGTGTGAAGCCGGTGGGGAATGAGTCCTGGTTGCTGGACTAGTGCCGCCTCTGGTCGGTCGGGGCGCCTGTTCCAGAGTGAGGGGAACTGGGGGGAATAGCGCGATCGCCCCCCGCACTACGTCCTGCCGGTAACTCCTCGCTCCTCGCAGGTGGAGCAATAGACCAGAGAGGCTAAAAGCGCACTGAGTGAGTGTGCTATTACCCTCTCTGGTCTACCGTATTTTGGATTACCAGAGGCCTGGGCCACTGTCAAGGTAGCCACGAGAAAACATATGGTTTCCGGCCAAGACTTCAACCCAATGATTCTGTTCCGATGACATCACTGGTCGACAACTTAACTCAAGTCAACTATCAATAAATGTCAAACTAAATGAATGTCTGCAAACTGTTTAGAGATTTTGGATATGTGCGAGATCATGTGCAAAAAAAGATTTTCTTTGGTGAAGTGCCCCTTTATTTATTGTTTTGTCTTATAAAGATATTAGGAGGTTAGGGTGGAGAGCGTGTGCATCTGCATGTCATGTGTTACACTCTCCAGGAAAAACTCCTCACACAGGGGGGTCTGGGTACTGTGAGCACATCAGGAATTGACAATTTAATGGCAGAATTTGAAGAAAATGGGAGGGGGGGTAAAACAAATATTTGGGGTGTCCTTGTGGCTCTGTGGTTAAGGCACATACTATATTTAAAAGTGATATTCAATCATTCAAAGTGAGATTTCACTTTTACTCTTTCATCTATATTTCAGGTACTGAGGGTAAGAACTGCTGGAGTGTGAATTACGTCAGCAGGAGAATCTGTGCCCTGGAAGGCTCTTCAGTGGACATTTCTAGTGATTACTCATATCCTAGTGACCAGCAGTCCAAGCCTAAATTAGGTTATAGTATAAGGACACCTGGTATGGTGCTTAGTGAAAGTCTGATAGAAGATGCACGTCATGTGTATCATGACAACATGGAGAACCAACACGTCCTGAGAATCACAAACCTGACAAAAAGTGACTCAGCAGAATACACATTCAAATTCCTAATAGATGACCGGGAAAAGCAAAAATCTGGTGCTCCTGGAGTCACTTTAATTGTGACAGGTAAGTCTTCATTTTTGTTGTGTCATTTTATCTTCTAATGAGCATCATTTCCTGATGGGGGCTCATTGTGAGCCTTTCTGTGAATTCTAGACTCATCTGTGATTTCAATCATGAAATAAGAACATCCTTCCATAATTTTGTCCCGATTGAAATATATCTTTAACACTGAGTGATCAGTCTAACCATCTCTCAGCCCTGAAGGTTCAGGTGACTCCATCTGCTGTGGTGACAGAGGGCCAGAGAGTAACACTGACCTGTAGCACCAGCTGTCCTCTGGCCGACAACACCACCTACCTCTGGTACTACAACAGACGACCTCTGACCTCACCAGAGAGCCAGCACAAACACCTGGTTCTGGACCCAGTCAGCAGCCAGCATGCAGGAACCTACTCCTGTGCTGTCACAACCCTCCAACACATCAACTCCCCTGAAGATACGCTCACTGTCACAGGTGAGTACGGCTTTAAGATATTTCATGAGGTGTGTTTAGGTGTTACAGGTACAGGTTTTGCATTTGAACTTCATAACTGTTCCTTTTTGTGGTATCACATTATGCACAATTCTCTGCATTGGTAAGAATCACAAACATATTACATCACTTACACAATAAGAACATATTTCTTTCTGACTGGTGGATATTTTATTAACATCTGTATAAAGCTAATATCAAGCCAGACCCTTCAAAAAGTGAGTCCTCTGGTGAAACAGTATGTAGCAGATCAGCGACATTGACTTGCAGCAATGATGTTAAGTATATCTGTTTCAAGAAGACTGTAAATCAAGATCTTAAATCTATTATTACCTTTGCTGAAGATGAATGCATGCAGGTAGATGCTCCACCACTGGAATAATCAGAGAATTACAGTAAATGGGATAGATTAGATTTGGTATTGTATGGAAGTGATTTGTAGATCAATCAGGCATCTACAGTCTTTCTGGAGTCCAAGTGACAGAAATCTATTGTGATGGACAACTTCACTCCTTAACATCAATAAATGAACTTAAAAAACTGTTCCACCTAATTCACATTTAATTTGATCACAGACACAGAGACATGGACTATAGCAGCAGCTGCAGGAACCGCTGCTGTTCTCCTAGCTGTCATACTCCTCTCTGTCTTCCTGTGGATGAGGTGAGCTGTGCTCTGTTTCAGAACAATGACATTCAATCTCTTGTCTAAAATGTATTCATTCATTTACTCATTCATTCATTCATTCATTCATTCATTCATTCATTCATTCATTCATTCATTCATTCATTCATTCATTCATTCATTCATTCATTCGTTACACTAACCAGAAGAAAGAGGACCTCCACTCAACCTCCTGGACCTGGGACAACAGACATATGAGCAGGTGAAGTACAATAATTAAACAATTCCATTGCAAAAATATAAACATTGTGCATGTTTCTGTCTTGTTTGGGAAATGTTACAGCTTTTCTCCCTTGCTCTTATTTCTTAAATTGCTCTGTCATAAATATCTTTCTAGTGAACAGAAATATATTTTCTTTATTTGTATGGGCACTGCAGCTTTGACCTTTGTATTGGTAGTTGCTTGTCATGATGGCAATGTAGGAATTAAAGCATCTTGTAATTATAGGTTAGACTGAAGTATGAGTTTACACTATCAGCCTTTTGTTAAATATGAAATGTCAGCATGTCGTCCACCACCGATATGATGGAGACCAGAACTACATTGACTTGCAAACACTGTACCAAACAATGGCTGTCTGCACCTTCAATATAAAAAATATTGCTATTGAGAATCAGCTTTCAAAAGCCCAAATCAGTCTAACCTAGTTGTGATCATTTTATGTTGTTCTGGATAAAAGGGATCAGCCAAAATACTAAAATGCAATGTAATGTAAAATAATGATAATAATGTGTTCTATGTTCTCTACCCAGTTAAGCCACCCTGGTGCTGTGTATGACACCATATCCGCTGTACGCCAGAGCCCCATCCCCATGCAGGGGCGTTTCTAGGGTCTGAAGACATTGGGGGCTTAGCCCAGCCCTCTTTAGGGAGGTTGTTGGGGTAATTGGTAATTGTACACAGGTAATTGTACACATTTCAAGCAATTTGAGATGAATACTGAAAAACTAAATCAGTTGTTCTCAAAGTGGGGTCTGAGGACCACCAGGGGTCCTTAAGAGAGTTCCAGATAGTCCCCATAGTAAATTCATGTTCAACTTCAGCATTAGCCTTGATTGACAAACTGAGAAGGAACCTATAAAGAAGCAAAATACATCACTCACATCCATGTGTTGGGCAGTAAGTAACACGTTACTAGTTACTAGTAACGTGTTATTATTATAATATTACTTTTCCCAGTAACGAGTAGTGTAATAAATTACTAATAAAATTGCAGTAATAATATTACTGTTACCCCAAGATAAAACAACTCGTTACATCCTTACTTTTGTTTATTCCATTCCGTGATTGCGATGTGCTGCAAAATGACATGTAGTCGACGTTCACGTGACCAAACAAGCTCCAAGCATCTCCAAGCAGCATGTCATATAAGGTTAGTGTACAACAATGCGTGACGTCACCGTGTTAGGTTGGAAGCAGAGCCATAGAGGAATGTCCGCCTTCAGCGGCTGGATATTTTCCCATTACTTGGGAAAGTAATGGGACAACTAAGGTGACAAGAACATCAAAGTGAAATATAACCTGTGTCCAGATACTAAGACTTTCCACTGCGAAAAACACCTCAAACCTCCTAAAACACATAACGTTAACGTTACGAGAACAGCACAATATGAAGCTCATGGACTAGACTACCACCAAAGGTGAGCACAGAAACCATAAAGCTATTAAAATACAGAGAAATGTAATGGTAAATCTGACAAGGGCACACTGTCCACTGCTGGCGGACATTTCATTTATTGGCTTTTATCGGTTGGTAACATTGCTATTATTGTCAGGTTAATGTTGCAGGTCTAATGTACAAACTTGTTATGCAAAGATGTACATTTTGTATTGAGAATGTGTTGGCAGTGCACTTACTGCGTTGTTGATAACAGAAGCTGTTTAAAAGATTGCGTCTTGTCATCAATTTGAGCCAGCTGTGCTCTTCATCAAGCATGTAACTTATGGATTCATACTAGCTAGTTTGAAGCTTTAGCTGTGCGCCGACAAAGTGATTAGACCTGTATTCACACATACGCGTCTGAATTTTGATGAGAAAGGATGCAAATACCAATTTTGTGGGGTGTAACGGAAAAGTAATATAACGAGTAGACGAATTACTGTTGGCATGGAGTAATAAGTAAAGTAATATTACTTTAAAAAAGAGTAACGAGTAACGAGTAATATATTACTTTTTTAAGGTAACGAGCCCAACACTGCTCACATCACAGTGTTTGGATTTTACAATCAAAGGTGAAACAACACAGATACTGTATGATGGTTTATAGTGGGACTTTCCGTGCCTGCCCCATTCACTTCAATACAACTGTCCCCAAAGTCTAGCCCCAATGCAACATTTGAACACTGTGATGTCTCTTCCTTCTATATAGGTTACTTGCACACAGAGAGGAAGCAAATTGTTGCATTCCTGATCAACTATAGGCTATCATATCATGTTATATTTGAGGGCTTTAAAGCATGAATGACAGATGAATAGATCTGGGGGCTATTAGAAAAAACAGTTCATAAAACATTCGGGGCTATATATAGCCCCCAATGCCCAGGCCTAAAGACACCCATGCCCATCCCTGCTGCACAGGGCAAACCAACAGAGCAGCCTAAGCTTCACTAAGCAGTGCCCACTTTTCTAAGAACCAGGAAGTTCCTCTCTACTCCACCGTCCTATCAGCTCAGCCCCAGAGACAGGAGGAGGTTCCTCTCTACTCTGCCGTCCAATCAGCTCAGCCCCAGAGACAGGAGGAGGTTCCTCTCTACTTCCCCGTCCAATCAGCTCAGCCCCAGAGACAGGAGGAGGTCTAGTATGCTGCTGTCAACTTCAACAGACCCAACAGTGATGCTGAGTGAGCACTGAGAGGAGGAGGCGCTAGTATAGCGACCAGGACATGCCCTTAATCCGGCTTCCCACCCGCAGACACGGCCAATTGTGCCTGTATGGACGCCCGACCAAGTCGGAGGTAACTCGGGGGCTCGAACCTGTGACCCTCGTGTTGGTAGGAAGGGAATCTACCGCTGCACTACCCGGACGCCCAAAAACCTTATTTTATTGAAATCTTAATTTGTGCTCGTGAAGTGAGATCATCTTGTTTTAATTGAATGTATTATTATAATAACATTCAGCTTGTTTAAAATAATTGGATCTCCCCTACTTCAGTTTATTGCCACTTTTTGGATACTCATGAAACAAGATGAATTGTGTTATAATAAAGTAACTGAAATCATCTCACCCCACTGCAGATATTATTTTAATAATATATTTAATATTCATATTATTTTCAGACTCAACAGATTATGGTTATGATGGAGATTATGATGGAGATTTTTTTGCATTGAATGTAATGTAGTAGTTTGTTGTGATGCTTAGTGCTAACAACAAGCTGTTACTCTTGTTAGCTGTTTTGAGCTTGTATTTGGTAACATGTGTCTCTAGATGTTAAGCAGCTTTAAATGTAGCATTGATAGGTGGTGACAGTGAAAACCCCAAACAGGTTTTCTTTAAAATAATGTTTCTTGCTGTTCCACGTGTAACACATCATATAATGTTTGAGTATTTCTTTATGAATCTTATGAAAGCATGCTCAAAATGAACCAGTTTCTATAGCTTTTCCACTCAGGCTATCCACAGACACTCCACTGCAGTTAAAGCTCAAAACCATTTAGCATAATCCACCGTATCCAGTAGCTGTTTCATTGTGTTAACAGTGTAAATGCTAATGTTTTCAGCTACATGTCAGTTGGAGTGTCAGTGTTATAAAGTATAAAGTGGAACAGATAGAAATCTGTGTCTGTCATGCACAGTTTGAGGCTATGTTGTTGAAACTGTTAATGTTGCAAACTGGAGAATCTTCAGTGGTCTCCTCCAAAACCACAGCTTACGTTCCCTTGAGCCAGGCACTTCACCCCAGATGTTCCAGTGTTTGTTCAGTGACCAACAGAGCAGACTACTTCTCTCTACAGTTCATGTGTGGTATTGTGTGTGTGGAGCAGAGTGTTACTGAGAGAGTGGATGGCTCAATAAAGCTTCAATCAAATAAAGTGGCAGAGTGACTTTCCTTTCCTTTTTACTGGGAACAACATCCAGTCCTTCAGTTAACAGGCGAAAGTCTCTGATTCATGTGTTGATTTCTTTTACATATTACAATCAAATCTTTCCACTCTGTGAACATAAAATTGATCCTTTTAAAAATTGAGCACGTCTGTCTTGAAAATTGGCCTCGTCTCTCTTGGAAAAATAATGAGCTTAATTAAATGTCTGTGGGGCTACCTAGATAAATATAGGTTAAAGGTTAAATTGAAAGAATACAGTGGAAGTAAAACTGCTAAAAACGTCCTCTCTTGGCTCATTTCCACCGCAGGTAGTAGCGCGATCCCGCTCCGCTCGACTCGATAAATGGTCTCATTCCACCACTAAAAACTATCCCAGCCCTGGTTGTATTGGGGTCGAGTCGTGCTACTTTTAGTACCTGCCTCGTCGTGGTTCTATTCTGTGAACCCCGGTTCATACGGTGACGTGAAAACATTGTTGACGACTGATTGGTCAGGCAGAATCGCGTTTACTCTGTCTACTGACTGTCATATGCAATGCTGGTGGCTGCATACCAGTTTAGTGGGCTTACCTTCTCTTCTGTTATGTATATTTCCATCAGTCTTTTGTGTTGCTGCCTTTGCCTCCGGTGAAATAAAATCGTGGCAATTGTCTGAGAAAAAAGTCCGCTGCTCGCTCAGGGAGCTCTGTAGCTGAGTGGAGGCTGCAGCGCTCCGCTAGGCCGCAGCGGGTGTTTGGTGAAGCCGCGGTCTTGCCTGGTGAGAGGCCGCGGGGTAGAGGCTTCACTCTGTTGCGCCTCTCCCGTCCCCGCACAGCGCAGCGCATGCCTGTGAGTTTGACTAACTACAAAGTGATATCCATTCTCCTGGTCGATTGTCACATTCGCCCATGTACACTGTAGGTCATTTAGAGGCACCAGTATTTCATAAACAGTTTAAAAGTTCTGTGGATGGATTTAATTGTAATGTTATGTTATAGCCTACTTCAGCTATAAGCGAAGGACAGATATGCGGTCGCTATGACGACCAGCAGTGGGCAGGGGTGGGTGGGGGCAGATGATCCGCGGTGGAAGCAAACCGTCCATCAAGCCGATACGATTAGAGCCGAGTGGTGACGAGCTGTGCAGGGCAGTAAAATGTGGTGGAAATGAGCCATATGTCAGGGGTGTCAAACATACGGTCCGAGGGCCAGAACCAGCCCACCAAAGGGTCCAATCCGGCCCACAGCATGAGAAGTCCTTCAATCCAATGTGATGCACTTGTGAAGGCTAAGAGGTACCAGGTTTCAGGAGCAAGTTAAATAATAAGTAGCCTATTCATGTTTTCTGTATTCATCACTAAATGCTCAATTATTTTCATTACCCTTGACTATAGAGAATTGCACAGTTCCAGTCCATTATAATGCAGTTACAGACAGTATTTGAGAATGTGTTCATGATAGCTGAAATGTGGAGGTTTTGTCATTTCTATGTTGTTATTGATTTTCTTTGTCTGGCCCACTGGGGACCAAATTAGGTTACATGTGGCTTGTGAGCTAACATGAGTTTGACACCCCTGCTCTATGTTGATAAGAAGCAAGAACAAGAAAGATCTTCAGCTGTTATGTCTTTATGGGGTTGTGGTGGATTACAGTAGAATTAAGTCATCAAATGTAATGATTTGGCTCATTACAACATAACAAGGCTAATCTCAAAGGCTATATTCTAGTGCCAGCCCTCCACCTCCATAGAGCTGAACACTCACGTGACATCTCCTGCCCCAGAAGATAGTTCCTCATTCATTTTATCCATAAACATTTCGAAAAATCAGTTATAAAGGCTGGAACCAAGCCAACCAGTGGCATACTGAATCTGCATGAGTGACCATAAAACATTTCAGTTGGAGCAAAAACAAAAAATAAAAAGCAGGGAGGGGGGGGGAAATCATAACATTTGATAAAAGTGCCTGGGAAATTATCCAAATGGTCTTGAAACATTTCAAAAGGGCAAAAAAAATCCCTTCTCAAAAAAGATAATTTCCTACCCTGCCCCCCCCCCCCCCCTACACACACACACACACACAGAGGAAATGTGGTGTGTGAGCTGCACATCCCCCCTCCCCCACCCACCCAGTTTCCACCAAGTCCTGCCCTACTCTTGCTCTGATTGGCTTACCCTGATATCTCCCCTAACTTTAACCAATCGTACACTCTTCCTGCCTAAACCCAACCAACAATCATCACTCCCCATGCTTAACTAAGGGAGGGACTTGGTGAAAAAGGGGTGGGGGAAAAATCATGTGTTAGCTGCTCAGGTGGTGGGCCTATCCTGGTGCAGGAAGTGAAGATGTTGCTCACTGACTGATGTTTCACTGGTCAAGTTAACGTGTTAAAGTCATCATGTTGCTGTTTGGCTGCAGTTTCAGTTTGATAGAAAACAACAGAAAATAATAGATACTCATCTTTACCACCCATTCTACCATCTCCGGAACATCTAGGTGTCATTCACACTGTGGGCACTTTTTGAAATGGACAATTTTGTCCCCATCACTTTTTAAGAGTCTGTTAAAGAATGTTCTGAAAAATAGCTTAGAATGGCATATGAAGCGGGTTGTTATAGTCTCCTATCTGAAATAAAGGAAGCCTGTCGATTGTCTGCTGGCTGCTGCTTCCACTGCACAGCAGATGTGTGACTTTCATGTCACACTTTGCACACGTGTGGTCGTCATTTATCGAAAACCTCCTTGCCTTGCGTGCACTGGGGGTGGAGGGGCGTTCCGGTGTGTCTCGGCCCGGTCTTCGCTCTCACATCTTACGGGGGTGGGGGCCATCGGTGCTCTCCATCATTGGTTGAGGGAGGTCAGAATAGTTTAGGGTAGGCTATAGATTAGCTCCAGCCTAACTGTAGGCTGTGGATTAGCTAGACCAGAGGATTCCAAAATCTGAGACCATGGGCCTCCTCTCGGAAAAAGCTCCATGGAAAAAGCTGCCTTCACTCTTATTCAAATTACTAGAATAACTCAAACTGAAATAACTCAAATAAATCACCCCCACTCACTGAGCCTCCCCTGAAACTGTTTTGAACGCCCTGGGGAGGCCCACCTCCCACTTTGGAAACCTCTGAGCTGGACCTTTTTGGCCCATTGTCAGCGCTGGTATTAGCGTGGCTAGTTCTCCATAGACATTTCGATAAATCCAAATATAACGAGTTTTAAGGCTCGAACTAAGCCAACACATGATCCAGGAAATACAGCAAGACAGCCAATCAAGCAGCAGCACCAAGCGACCAGCAGGCAGCAGGCGTCTACACACGAAAAACGCCGCTGAACGTTGAAAAACATCTGCACGGGGCATCAGTGCTGTCTGGCGTGTTTATGAGCTCGGTGGCAGATGCCCATAAATCTGAATTATCTTTGCAAATAAACATGCAAAAATTAGACGCAAAATATATGCTGTATCTTAGTCTAATGTAGATGCAACTTTGTAACATGCATTCCAGAAATATCACCATTCATGATATCTCTGCCCTGGTTCATTCATGATGTCTCTGCCCTGGGTCTTTCCCCTCCCTGCACAGCCGAACTGAGAGAGCCTGCCCCAGCTGACAGTCGTGCTGGGGGCAGGGGACATCCCCTGGTTGCCCCCAAATAGTGATTTTCTGCTGAAATGCTGTTATAACGAGCTGTTATAACGAGCAACAGTCCTTTGCCTAATTTTTGATTGGCTATTTTAAGTGAAGTAATATTAATATTTGATCTTAAAACGCTTCATTTTGAGGGCTATATGATGTATTTTACCATGAGCCCTGACACCCTACACCTACACATGAGCACACAAAACGGAGGGGGTAGAGCCAAGTGGTATGGCCGTGGGGGGGGGGGGTTTGGATTGGGCCAAAGTGACCACAGGTCAGGCACTTGTACTCACAATCCTGTGCTTCAAAGACCTGAGCTGAAGCTCTCCACCTCCACTTTGGTGTTCAGGGGGAAACCAAATAAAGGGTTAAAGGGTTAAAGTTCCATAATTGTCCCCCTGCTGAAAGCTGGATTTGTACCTTCTAATGCAGGGTTTCTCGGCTGGTGGGTCGGGATGAAGGCATTGTGTATTACTGCACTATTTTTGGCTAAATACATTTGAATGGTATAAAAAAAACAATTGGGTCGTGAGTTAATGACTACAGGCTCTGAACAGACAACAACAAAACTGAACAGAAACGTTTCGGCTACAAAGCCATCTTCAGTCATGGCTTTGTAGCCGAAACGTTTCTGTTCAGTTTTCTTTCTTTTGTTTCACATGGTAGCACCTTTGTATTGTTTTGTATATTCATTTATGGACCATTAAACATATGGCATCTTCACATCCGTGAACCTTGATTGATTGATTGATTGATTAGTTTATTTGGTCATATTGTTCCAGAAATCAATAATCAATACAAGAATTTTCATGTGGATCAAACAGGACCAAAAGGTGTAGACTGAAGCCGGGGCTTATTATGTCTACCCTTTTAACACAGTCTCAAAAAGCCTTTGTAGTGCAAAAGAAAATATTTAGAGAATGAAAGAAACGAAATAAAGAAAAATAAAAAATTAAATAAAAAATGTTAATCAAACTGGCGTTGTCTCGGCTAAGAAGCATCGAAATTCCATAATATATAATGTAATATATATATAAACATATATCTATATACATATATATATAACCTTTGGAGTGGACATTCCATTTTTTCTATCAGTGTGTGAGCTTCTCCTGGTTCCTTTTGTTTTGTGAAAATAATTATTCACCATGATATACTACGGATATGAGAGTAACGAGAACACTTAAAATCTCAAATAATTTCAACATTTTCAACCTTCTTTGGCTCATTACCAACAATGTGTAGCAGCAACATGTGAAGGGTTCTCCCAGGCCGCCTCTTTTTAAGCGGTGCAGCCGCTTCTATAAGTGACATGTGTGTCCGTTCTGACACGGACCATCTGTATGTAGAGTATGTACAGTATTACAGTATGTATGTCTGTCCTGTGGGCCCCAGCCCCACAATTGTTGATTTGTATAGCACATTTCATACACAGAGGCAATTCAAAGTGCTTCACATAAAATGGTTGACAGGAAAATAAAAGAATAAAAGAAGAGAATAACATGGACATTTAAAAGCATCACAACAAAACTTTAAAAAAGAGTATAAAAAGGGCATTAAGCAACAGGCGCAACAGTTGCAAAAAGAGCTAAAAACGTATAGGGGACTCAATGGATTTGCATAATAGAATAAATCAGTTTATCTATATTGAGTCCCCCGACATCATGACTATAAGCATGACTACACACACATAAAACTCAGGTCTGGGTACGGTGTCCTCTTTTCCTCTATACTGCAGTTTGGACGCCAAGCATACCCCCGCTTGAACCTTGCGTCATCTGTTGTCCGTCGACAAACAGGCCATTTTTTTTCTCTAAAACTTTTTTCTCTAAATACATCAACTGCCCCCGACTGATGATGTCATGCCCCACAATCATCAAGTGATGTGACTGATGATGTCATGCCCCACAATCTTTGAGTGATGTGACTGATGATGTCATCATGTCCCACAATCTTTGAGTGGGCCAGTGGTGACTGATGATGTCCCACTTATAGGTGGATTATGACATGACAGGCCCCTGGACCTGGATGCATAAAGCCCCTCCCCCCTCCTCACAGCGCACAATTTAGGCCAGAATAACAACTAGACTCTGGGCTGGATTATTCATATATCGCATCAGGCGAGTGCTTCGGGGCACCAGCTAATCTGCCTTGTTGGTGGGGCACCACCCATTAAAATTCAGTTGTTTATAAGCTTTGTCATATTTTCTTTATATATTAGCCATACTCCACGGCCAAAATTAATATTGAATACTAAGAGAATATATGCATAATGAGAATCATGATCACATTCGAATGTGTCCAGTTCAAGCATTTTGTGTGGTGAGAGAAAATCTGTTCACTGGGGGAACTTTGAGAAGGCAGGCTGAAAACTACTTCCTCAAGTGTGTTCACCACAGTCAGGCTTTTCTTAACCCTGCCAGTTAACTGTGGGTGAGAGATCTTCCCTGCCCCTAACTGTAGACTCAGGGTGACAGATTGTTTTCACAACTTAAATGACTTTAGAACGAAGTGGTCGAGTTGATGCTTGTGGAAAAGTTTTCTCTTTGAACTGGACGTGCGGTATGTGATATAACAACCATAATAATGAATAGTCTACAGCATTGCAATATATTCAGTGGGCCACGCCATCCGATGACGGTCTGGAAAAAAAATACAGAGCAGTAAGAATTTGGTGGCTTAAAACAACTGAGTTGGTTAGTTTTACACCAACTTTGCTGGCTGGCCGTGTTCAGATCTTCAAGCCAATCACAGTGCTTAAAAACATGAGGCCCACCCAACCGGCAAGCCGGGCACAGTTTAGTCTGAGCCATGGAGCTGACAGAACAAGGATGGTTGGTGTCCAGCTGATTGAGGTGGGCTGCATCAGGACTAAAGTCCAGGTTCATCCCATTGTCTCAATGTGCTGCTGCTTTCACCTTCTGCAGGTCCCACTGTCACATCATCTCACCTGAAGTGACTGCTTGCTACAGTTATTGAGCTTTGTCTTTGGTGGAATGGAGCCTTGTCTGTGGTGCTGAAGTTGCATTAGATCTCTGTAATGTGTTGTTTGTTTGTCTGTCTGTCTGTCTGTCTGTCTGTCTGTCTGTCTGTCTGTCTGTCTGTCTGCCTGTCTGTTTGATTAAGTCATGCTCTGTAATGGTTTGGCATTGCAGTCTAAGCCTACAGTCTAATCCTACAGTCTAAGCCTGCAGTCTAATCCTACAGTCTAAGCCTGCAGTCTAAGCCTACAGTCTAAGCCTGCAGTCTAATCCTACAGTCTAAGCCTGCAGTCTAAGCCTACAGTCTAAGCCTACAGTCTAAGCCTGCAGACTAAGCCTGCAGTCTAAGCCTACAGTCTAAGCCTGCAGTCTAAGCCTACAGTCTAAGCCTGCAGTCTAAGCCTGCAGTCTAATCCTACAGTCAAAGCCTGCAGTCTAAGCCTACAGTCTAAGCCTGCAGTCTAAGCCTGCAGTCTAAGCCTGCAGTCTAAGCCTGCAGTCTAAGCCTGCAGTCTAAGCCTGCAG
Organism: Poromitra crassiceps; assembly: GCF_964638095.1. Classification (NCBI taxonomy): domain Eukaryota; kingdom Metazoa; phylum Chordata; class Actinopteri; order Beryciformes; family Melamphaidae; genus Poromitra; species Poromitra crassiceps. The sequence continues at coordinate 34,737 of NW_028152031.1, forward strand.
TCTAAGCCTGCAGTCTAAGCCTGCAGTCTAAGCCTACAGTCTAAGCCTGCAGTCTAAGCCTGCAGTCTAAGCCTACAGTCTAAGCCTACAGTCTAAGCCTACAGTCTAAGCCTGCAGTCTAAGCCTGCAGTCTAAGCCTACAGTCAAAGCCTGCAGTCTAAGCCTACAGTCTAAGCCTGCAGTCTAATCCTACAGTCTAAGCCTGCAGTTTAGTCTTCATTCAGGCCTTTGAAAAATTATGATGGAAACAATACATTTTAGCAAGGTGTCTTTGATATATTTATTTTCTTTTTTCTTCATTATTTTATTTGACAGGGACAATGGACAGTCAGAGACTGTCCCAGACTTAGCTAAGAAGCTAAATTTCATCTGCAGTCCCTGGGTCCCTAGATGATACAAGGACAATCAAAAACACAATAAAACAGTTACAATGTAAATCTGATACACATGCATGTACATGCATGTACATAATCTAATTTAAGTAAAAAAGCATAAAATACAACACCAACAAAATTAAAGATAAAATAAAAGATGCACTGTTTAGCATTGGTTCTTAATGATTACATGATTGTTGGGATTTCAGCCATGATTCTAGTTGTTATTTTAAACTAGTGAAGTTAGGGCTTTGTCTGATGCTACTGGGAGTAGAGTATGAGTTGGATTCAAATGTAATACAGTGTTTCTGTGTGTAAAGCCTAAAATGGTGTTTGTAGGCTCAAGTCAATCTATGGTGTAAACTAGTAATTTGTTGTTTGGTAGCCGGCTACTCCTCCGGGTTAATGTGTATATGTAAAAACGTACATCTATACTTACTGTTTTCTGTGGGGGGTGGGGGGAAATGTCCATGGACCACAGTAAGGTCCATGGACCACAGTTTGGGAACCAATGTCCTAGGGTTCCACACTGTTAATCCTGGCCTGACTAAGGGCTAATGTACACCGCCTCCGGAATAGATGCGGTACGACTCCGGTACGGCTGCGAACAGACCAACACTCATGTACATGTAATCTGTATGGACGTATGCGGGATCCGACAAAAATAGAACAGGTGAGTAATTCTTCCGTACAACATGTATCGCCCATCTATTAACATGGGCGAGAGTCGATCCGGCAGTTTTGCCGGATCCGCAACCCAGCTGTACGCATCTGGTGTACATTGCCTGTAAGACATACATTCACCTGCATCTCATTAGATTTACAGCACAGCACCTGAACACTCAAAGCCAAGAGCACAATAAGTAAGGGTTAATGCCCGACGAGGTGTCCATTATCACTTTTTAAGGGACGACGCAGAGGCGTGAACCGGTCCGAGGCGCAGCCAAGGACCGGTTGCCTCCGCGAAGTCCCTTAAAAAGTGATAATGGACACCTCGAAGGGCATTAACCCGCTTATACCATGGTCACTTGCCAAAGAAACAAAACAAGACCATTCATTTATATTTCCATGCATTTTGCAATCAAAATCTAGTTTTCATAACCTTGAATATGAGTTGAGAACCGGCGAGACAAAATAGTCCCCTCGAGATTAAGCTATCATTGGATAAAATGGCTGCTTAGTTTCTTCACCTGGCACAATTCTAGAATCAAGCTAACTAATAATTTCGCCAATCGTAGCCTATGTAACAACATACAAAATAAAACGGCAATGTCTAAGAATGCAACGCCATGTAACTGGGTCGTTTAAACTCGCATTCCAGGGAATTGCGTTAATGTCTGCGGGGTCTTATAAGACGTAAATGGCGCGAGGCAGGAGTAGAGTGAAAACTATCTGCTTTCAGTATGTTGGAGTCCAGGTATGTTTTGTACAAGGACGTCTCTCAGTGTGTTGCCGTTAACTGCCCATTGCGTTGTTTTATTTTTGTTGATCTCATCTATTTCCTCTTGACTTGATTTGTATCAGTGATAAGAGGCAGCGCGCGCTCTCCCAGAGCGCCTGGCTGCTGGTTGCTGCAGGGTGTAAACAGGGGGTTTGACAGTTGACAGCTGAGAGCCCGGTTTCTGTCAGCTGACCAGAACAGAGCCGGCTTCTCTCAGGAGAGGGAATCTCCGAAACGAAAATGAGTTATTTCTCTCTCTCTCTCTCTCTCTCTCTCTCTCTCTCTCTCTCTCTCTCTCTCTCTCTCTCTCTCTCTCTCTCTCTCTCTCTCTCTCTCTCTCTCTCTCTCTCTCTCTCTCTCTCTCTCTCTCTCTCTCTCTCTCTCTCTCTCTCTCTCTCTCTCTCTCTCTCTCTCTCTCTCTCTCTCTCTGTGTCAAAGGCCGGGCTCGCCCCCGCTCATGCACGTTAAAAAATCTCCGAAACGAAAATCAAAATTGTAAATAAGAGTTATTTTTGATAAACTGAGCACACAGGGGTGATTTAAATACTTACTTTGACCGACTCAATTTTTTTCTCAAGTTCCAAAATTGTCATATTAACCCTTAACGGGGGTATAGAGCTCAAACAGCTCTCTTGATACCACTCTTGAAACTATGGCGCATTGATATGAACGGTGAACAGACCATTTAGCTAGGTGTCCATTATCACTGTACAATATCACTTTTTAATGGACACCTTGCAGCCAATCAGAATCGAGTATTCACCCAGACCATGGTATAACAAGAAATAAACATAAAGGAACATTTTCTCAAAAATAAAGGGTTGGGGCCCTAAGGGATCATTTGGTCCCAGGCAAGATGGGCAAGATACACAGTGGCCCTGCGAAGAGGCTGAGGGTTATTATTCTTTTTTAACCTTTATTTATTCAGGGGAGTCTCACTGAGAGCAATGCTCTCTTTTTCAGGAGCGCCCTGTTCACATCTGCTGGTGCACTGAGCAGCCCCACTGCAGCGGTCGGGGTTAAGGGCCTTGCTCAAGGGCACCTCAGTAGGTGGTTATCGGCTCACTGAGCTCTTGGGCCCCTGGGCCTGGTAGGCCCGTTCAGTAACACATCCCTGGTCCCACTGATGACGTAGGTTGATGACATCATCTCCCGTGCTACAAACGGACATCATCAACCACGCACGCACACACACACACACACACACACACACACACACACACACACACACACACACACACACACACACACACACACACACACACACACACACAGAAATGAGTAAAGAGTTTCCAGTACTGATGCTCTGCAGCTATAACACAACCCTTTTCTGTCAGAATATGAATTGTGATTTACAATGACAATTGATGCAATAATAAATAAATGACTGAACCTGGAGCCCTGTGTGCGTGTTTACTCTTTGAGAGTTAGGCCTACTTTGACATCTATTAGCTTCCTTTCTTGAGGTTCATTTGAGTAAGAACGGTAATAACTTCCTGTAAAGAGGAAGGAAGTGAATGTGTGATCAGAGATGCAGGCTTTGTGCAGACAGCCCTCACACTGACTCTGTCCAAAAGCACAACTTCTACATTCTCAGCCCTCACTCACTCTGTCAGCAGAGTGCTGTTGATTTGGACAAATCATTTCATGAATGATGGATTTGTGATACGGACGCTTCAAATATTGTTCTTCAGTCATCTTTGTGGAGGTTGAAGGACTGCGGCCATGTTGTTGGCAGAAGCTGGATGTGTGTTTGTGGCTTTGCTGTGCCTCTCAGGTATGAAGTGATTGTGTTTATCTCTTGTCAAATAATGATCATTTGTAAAGTGGAGTTGCAGAAGAAGTTGTTGATGTTGATACAACATGACAACATCAGTTAACCTGTACAATGTGGCCCTTAATAGTCTTGGGACTTTTGTCTGTGTTAAGGCTTGTTTTATTGATTTTTGGTATGTTGGCCAATTGAAGAGCACATTTTCAATAAGAGACTTACTTAGAAAATATAAGTCATAATCTGAAGATTTTGCTAATGAAGTAACAAGGTGAACGACCGTAAGTGGTCATTTTGACCACTAGATTCCAAACTCTATAATCTCTCATGATAAATACCAAATTGAGAGATTAATGCAATTACTGTGTTAAGATATATTTTAAAAAGACAAAACAACACCAAAATGTGAAAATATAGACTAAAAAATAGGTCTAGAACCCCTGAGAAATTCAGTGAGGTCAAAATAGCCGCCTATAGTCTTTCTAGGTAAAAATGACATTTTCTTTGCCTTTTGTGTAATTCATATACAAACTATTTTAAATGCCAATACAGACACTTTTAGGAAAAGTCAGCTAGCAGCAGCGTTGCACTTTTTTAATTCAACAAAGTTATTGCACATGTAAATTTCAAAAAGGTCAAAATGACTGCTGTGGTCTTTCTAGTGTTAAAATGAACTTTTTCAAGTGCACTTAATTCACAGCAGGCTATCATCATTCAAATAGCCTATAAAGCCATGATTTTAGATGAAGAAATCTGTCCAGATATTTTGATAATGTCAGCTTCTGTTTCAGGATTGGAACAAGCGAACAGCATCTGTGCCTTGAAGGGCTCATCAGTGGATCTGCCCTGCTCAGTTACACATCCCACTTCAAGCAAGATATGGTATACTGTAGACTGGGAGGGCCAGAAGAATGAGGTCTCTGTAGATGATCGTGTTATGTATGATAAGTCTAAAGAGAGTAACTCCACCCTAACAATCAATGATCTAAGAAAGACTGATTCAAATAAATACTGCTGCAGAGAAGCTACTGACAACTCAGAATGGAATTGGTCCAGTGATATTTCTCTCCTTGTTAGAGGTACAGTGCTTCTTTCTCAGTGATTTATTACTTTGAGAATAATATCAGTACAATTAACAGTCATTTGTTATTCCAGACCTCCAGGTGAAGGTGATTCCTGTCACAGCGACAGAGGGAAAGAGAGTAACACTGATATGTAGCACCAGATGTGATCTGACTGAAAAGCCTCCAGTCTACATGTGGTACAAGAATGGAGTGTTTCTCTATCAGGACTGGTCTCCCTGGTACCAACACCTGGTCAGCAGTGAGGAAGCAGTCAGATACTCCTGTGCTGTCAAAGGCTACGAGCAGCTCAGAGCCCCTGAAGTCTCAGTGGGTCAGTGGTGACATTAGCTCATAACTTCTTTGACATTAGAGAATTATGATAAAGGAACAAGAAAGACATATTTTCTTAAAAATAATAAAAGGGCTGTATATAGCTATGATGAAAAACCTAAATTATGACTAAGAAATATTGTGATAAAATAAATGTTAAATTATGCTCATTAATATAATGCTGTAATGCAATGTATCCCCCCTATAGGTTTCCACTCCAGTACTGTAATGAAGTTCATTAATATAAGAATGTATGTCGTTTCTTTTCCTGCAGATTATGTCACATCAGCCTGCTTTAGTGTGACCTATGCTGAAGGGAGGATGTGTTCTTCTGAGCAGCCCTGCTCCATCACATATCCCACAGGTTAGAGACTAGCTGTTATCCATCCTGTTCACTCAGTAACTCACACAAGTATTTTAGTGCATTAAATAATCTAGAATGTTTATCAGCCTCTATGGGCAAACAGTAATAATTACATCCACATCAACAGAACTTGACTTCTCCACAAGCCTTTGGCAAAACCCAAAATTAGAACATTTACCTTTTGTTACTGGCACAATTACTTCCTGTCATGTTTTTATAAGCCTGCTTTGCTATTTCACGTTAACACATTGAGTGCCAAGGACGTCTGTGGACGTCCTAAAAAAAAGTAACGAGGAGTGCCAAGGACGTCTGTGGACGTCCTAAAATCATAATTCATATTATTCCATAATTCTGCTGTTTAAGGTCGTACCCAGCCAGTGAGCATGAATCCCTTCAAGGGATCACACGGCGCCACCTTAAACATCGTCACAGGAGCTGCTCCACCCACCTCAGATCCTTTACTTTGTACAGGAGACAGCGGAGAAAGCTGTGATCAAAGTGGAAACCGATGCATGCTTTCTGCCAGAGCCGTATATATTGCTCTGTCTACACTACAGCGGAGAGTGGGCTCGGCTGCATCCGCGCTCACAACTGAGCTCTTATGCTTCTATCTATCTCCACACGATTTCCTAGAAAGCCAGCATCCGAAGCCGAACGGCCAAGCCTTTTCGTTCAGTCGCGTTTGCCAGCGCGCATCATTTCCTTGATGGGCGCTGGGATCTGTCCGGGGCAAAAACGGAGTCGAGAAAACAAACTCTGTGCGTGTGGGAGGAGCCCGCAGCTCAGAGGTGGAGAGGGGGGGGGGGGGGGAGAGGGGTGTGTGGCACACAGGCTGCACAGAAACCACACCACACGCCACCACATCAGAAAACACCAGCCAGAGTCAGTGAATGTGCTCGAAATTAGAGTGCAAAAGGTATTCATAAAAGGGACTATATCTTGGAAAGTTAAAAAAAATGACAGAAAACCCTTGAAAGTGCACTTTTTTGAGAGGCTGTCATTTCATAATGGAACTGTCTAGAAACAAAATTTCTTCTTTGGAAGAAGCAGGAGTGTTCACTGTTTCATTAAAGTCCAGCCCCGTTAATATAGCCATAATAGAAAAAATTCTATAGCTGTTTTCAACTGAATGGAAGTGAATCTGGCACAGGCTCCAGACAATTTTACTGAAGCGCTGTGGCACTCAATGTGTTAAACATCTAATTGAAATTTAAAATTCTAAAAAGAAATTGCCATGTAACTGATGAAAATTCATCATCTCCCAACAGAACTACATGTTGAAGTGACTCGTGTTACCAGAAAGGGAAAGTTTGCCAAACTGACGTAACACCAACTGCACTCTGACTGACCCCAAACCCACCTACACCTGGTTCAAGAATGGACAATTCAAAGACGACGACGTCATCTCTACTTCCAGCTCCTCTGTTGACAGCTTCTCCTGTGCTGTAACAGACCATAAGGATTTACGCTCTCCTGCAGTCTGTGAGTATGAAACAACTCACAGTACTGCATAACTTCTGCTATGAAACCTTTGTTTGATTAGTCTGCAATGTTTAAAAGACAGTAAAAAATCTGATCTGAGGGGTGTCTGGGCAGTAGAGGTAAAAGCACTCTGCTATCACCACAGAGACCCAGGTTCAATGCCTGGTCACGATACTTCCAGGTTGGACAGACGTTCCTACAGACATGGTCGGCCGTGTCTGCGGGAGTGAAGGGGGGAATGAGTCCTGGTCAGCAGGGGCGGACTGGGATCATAATTCAGGCCGGGCATTAGATACCAAGCAGGCCAGGCCGATACGGGCCGACGTGCGTGCCGGCGTCGAAAAATTGGGGCCGTTTGAAGCCCAATTTGGGCTGTTTGAAGCCAGATTTGGGCCATTTGAAGCCCAATTTGGGCCGTTTGAAGCCCAATCTGGGCCGTTTGAAGCCAGATTTGGGCCGTTTCCAATTTGGGCCGTTTGAAGCCCAATTTGGGCCGAGTCCAATTTTACAATGAGATGCACCCACTTTAACCCTGAATAAAGTAATAAAACCACTAGTAAACCAGTAGGCGGCACCTGGCCTGCTGTTCAGTGAGTGGCCTGACTGTGGGCACCAAACATTTTTTTCTTTTTTTTTTAGGCCAGGCCAGGCCACCGGGCATTTGCCCGCAGCCCGACGTGCCCGATTATGCACTCCGTGCCTGCTGGTCAGGTTCGGTATCTTTCCCAAGGAGACTTCGAGGAGGAGCCGAAAATCAAACCACTGACATTCTGATTACAGCTGCAACAATTAATTGATTAATCGATTAGTCGATCGACAGAAAATTAATCGACAACTATTTTGATCATGGATTAATCGTTTTGAGTAACTTTTTAAGAAAAAAGTCAAAATTCTCTGATTCCAGCTTCTTTAAAGTGAATATTTTCTGGTTTCTTTACTCCTCTATGAGAGTAAAGTGAATATCTTTGGGTTGTGGACAAAACAAGACATTTTGAGGAAGTCATCTTCGGCTTTGGAAACGCCATTTTCTGACATTTTATAGACCAAACAACTAATCGATTAATCGAGAAAATAATCAACAGATTAATCGATTATGAAAATAATCATTAGTTGCAGCCCTAATTCTGATTAGTGGATGACGAGCCACAGCCGCCCATTATTATGTGTTTTTCCTTGTCACACCATACTTATGAGATTAATATCATTGCGGAGCACTTCACCAAAAAACAATGCTTTTTTACTGTATTTTGTACATGATATCTCATACATATCCGACAACTGTAGACAGTTTTGCATTCAGTTTGACAGATATTGGCTGAGTTTCCCAACAAAGAAGCTTCTTAAGAGTTAAGAAGCTTCTTAAGGAGTTAAGAAGGCTCCAAAGAAGTGTTTCCCAAACGCCTTCTTAACAGAAGAGAAAAATAAAAAAAATAGAAGGCTCTTAAGAAGCATCTTAACTGGAGCTGTCCACCATCTCGATGTGAGAGGGCCTCTGCGGCCCACTTGATGGCACTCTGAGCCCACCAGTGGGCCACGACCCAGTGGTTGAGAAACACTGTTGTAGAATAACCTAATCATGGTCATGTTAAACTTTATTAAACATTATTTATTTCAGACATGGACTGCAGTTCAAATTGCTTTATATACACAGCATACAACAAAACAGAGAAACACTACAGAATTTAAGCAACCTTGGGTTCTGTGAAAGGTGCTATATAAATCCACAACATTATAAAAGGAATCCATTCTGATTAGAGGAATATAGCCTATGGTAAAACATTTAAAACACAAGTAACCATACATAGAGGGGAGATTTTCAAGTGTTCCCCAATTTTAAACACTAAAGGGTGCATGAAAGAAAGGAAAAAGGGAAAAACACAAGAGGAACAGTGGACACAAGTATCTCCTTTTGCCTGACGCGGCTGGATCTGCCAGTGTTTTGTCATTAAGAAGGTGTTAAGAATGCCCCAGACCCTTCTTACAAAACCTTCTTAACGAAAGATCATCTTAGCGCTAAGAAGCTTTTGGGAAACGCAGCCTTCTTAACGGAAGATAATTGGAAGATAATTTTAGGCTAAGAAGCAATCGGGAAACACGTTGGCTTCGTTGGCTTCTTAGGGGAGCCTTAAGAAGGGTCAAAGAAGCTTCTTAGCGCTAAGAAGCTTTTGGGAAACGCATGCCTTCGTAAAGAAGCAATTGGGAAATGCGTTTGCTTCTTAAGGAGGCCTTAAGAAGGGTTAAATTAGCTTCTTAGCGCAAAGAAGCTTTTGGGAAACCCAGCCATTGAGAGTTGATTTGAGTTAGGTTATGGACGAGTGATGTCATGGATCTGTAAGAGTAGCCTACAGATCCAATGGTTCTGTTCCGATGAGATCACTGGTCCACAACTTACCTCAAGACAATTATCAATAACTGTCAAAGTAAATTAATGTCTGCAAACTGAGTTTGCAGATTTGTTTTTATGTGTGTTTTTGGATATGTGTGAGATCATGTACAAAATAAGATTTTTTTTGGTGAAGTGCTATAGATTTAACTATTGTTTTGTTTTATAAAGATATTAGCAGGTTAGGGTGGAGAGTGTGCGCATCTGCATGTGTTATGCTCTCCAGGAAAAACTCCTCACTCCCTCCTCCGTCCACAGGGGGTCTGGGTACTGTGAGCACATCTGGAATTGGCAATGGCAGAATTGGAAAAAACAATGGGGTGAATAAAACAAGGATTTGGGGCATCCTGGTGGCTCTGTGGTTAAGGCACATACTATATTAACTGTGACATCCTGCGTTCAAGTCCAGCCCTTTGTCACATGTCATTTCCCCTTCCTGTTCTCTTCACAGATTATCGAATGCAAGTATTATATTTAAAAGTGATATTCAATCATTCAAAGTGAGATTTCACTTTTAGTCTTTCATCTATATTTCAGGAGAATCTGTGCGCTGGAAGGCTCTTCAGTGGACATTTCTAGTGATTACTCATATCCCAGTGACCAGCAGTCCAAGCCTAAATTAGGTTATAGTATAAGGAAACCTGGCATGGTGCTTAGTGAAAGTCTGATAGAAGATGCACGTCATGTGTATCATGACAACATGGAGAACCACCACATCCTCAGAATCACAAACCTGACAAAAAGTGACTCAGCAGAATACACATTCAAATTCCTAATAGATGACCGGGAAAAGCAAAAATCTGGTGCTCCTGGAGTCACTTTAATTGTGACAGGTAAGTCTTCATTTTTGTTGTGTCATTTTATCTTCTAATGAGCATCATTTCCTGATGGGGGCTCATTGTGAGCCTTTCTGTGAATTCTAGACTCATCTGTGATTTCAATCATGAAATAAGAACATCCTTCCATAATTTTCTCCTGATTGAAATATTATATCTTTAACACTGAGTGATCAGTCTAACCATCTCTCAGCCCTGAAGGTTCAGGTGACTCCATCTGCTGTGGTGACAGAGGGCCAGACAGTAACACTGACCTGTAGCACCAGCTGTCCTCTGGCTGACAACACCACCTATATCTGGTACTACAACAGACGACCTCTGACCTCACCAGAGAGCCAGCACAAACACCTGGTTCTGGACCCAGGCAGCAGGCAGCATGCAGGAACCTACTCCTGTGGTGTCACAACCCTCCAACACATCAACTCCCCTGAAGATACGCTCACTGTCACAGGTGAGTACGGCTTTAAGATATTTGATGAGGAGTGTTTAGGTGTTACAGGTATAGGTTATTTTGCATTTGAACTTCACAATTGTTCCTTATTACGGTATCACATTAAGAATCACAAACATATTACATCACTTACACAATAACAACATATTTCTTTCTGACTGGTGGATATTTTATTAACATCTGTATAAAGCTAATATCAAGCCAGACCCTTCAAAAAGTGAGTCCTCTGGTGAAACAGTATGTAGCAGGTCAGTGACATTGACTTGCAGCAATGATGTTAAGTATATCTGTTTCAAGAAGACTGGAAATCAAGATCTTAAATCTATTATTACCTTTGCTGAAGATGAATGCATGCAGGTAGATGCTCCACCACTGGAATAATGTGAGAAATACAGTAAATGGGACAGATTAGATTTGGTATTGTATGGAAGTGATTTGTAGATCAATCAGGCATCTACAGTCTTTCTGGAGTCCAAGTGACAGAAATCTGTTCTAGTGATGGACAACTTTACGCTTTAACATCAATAAATTAACTTAAAAAGAAAATCCACCTAATTCACATTTCATTGGATCACAGACACAGGGACATGGACGTGGACATGGACAATAGCAGCAGCTGCAGGAACCGCTGCTGTTCTCCTGGCTGTCATACTCCTCTCTGTCTTCCTGTGGATGAGGTGAGCTGTGCTCTGTTTCAGAACAATGACATTCAATCTCTTGTCTAAAATGTATTCATTAATTTAGTCATGCATTCATTCATTCATTTGTTACACTAATCAGAAGAAAGAGGACCTCCACTCAACCCCCTGGACCTGGGACAACAGGCAACTCTGTGCAGGTTAAGTACAGTAATTAAACAAGTCCATTGCAAAAATATAAACATTGTTTAGGAAATGTTACACCTTTTCTCCCTTGCTCTTATTTCTTAAATTGGTCTGTCATAAATATCTTACTAGTGCCACAGAAATATATTTTCCTTTATTTGTATGGTCACTGCAGTTATATATATATATATATATATATATATATATATATATATATATATATATATATATATATATATATATATATATATATATATATATATATATATATATATATATATATATATATATATATATATATATATATATTCATATTCTATGTTCTCTACCCATCAGTCAAACCAGCCTGGTCATGTATATGACACCATCTCAGCTGTAGGCCAGAGCCCCATCCTTGCTGCACAGAGCAAACCAACAGAGCAGCCTGAGCTTCACTACTACAGCAGCATCCCCTTCTCTGAGAACAAGGAGGATCCTCTCTACTCCCTCATCCAATTGGCTCAGCCCCAGAGACAGGAGGAGGATCCTCTCTACTCCCTCATCCAATTGGCTCAGCCCCAGAGACAGGAGGAGGATCCTCTCTACTCCCTCATCCAATTGGCTCAGCCCCAGAGACAGGAGGAGGATCCTCTCGACTCTGCCGGCCAATCAGCTCAGCCCCAGAGACAGGAGGCGGATCCTCTCGACTCTGCCATCCAATCAGCTCAGCCCCAGAGACAGGAGGAGGTCCAGGATGCTGCTGTCAACTTCAACAGACCCAACAGTGATGCTGGGTGAGCACTGAGCAGCTCTTGTCATTACAACTGGCTCAAAATGTCAAACTTTGAAAAGCCGTGATTGCTACACTGCTGGTCTGATTTTGATTAAACTTGGCCGGTGGAGTGCCAGTGTCATTCGGATGACATGTTTACATTATGCTACTGACCACAACCACAACTCAGATTTTTTTTTTTTTTTTTTAATAGACAATAGGCTACACTAATCTGCAAAACACTTTGCAAATTGGTTAACTTACTAATGTGTTGTTGTTGTTGTTGTTTTTCAGGCTCATTGGCTAGGCAGTGGATCTCTACAGAGTCTGAAGGCGTGAACACACTCTCTGTGGTGTACTGAACTAGTGTTTCTCAACCACTGGGCTGCAGCCCACTGGTGGGCCTCAGAGCACCACCTAGTGGGATGCGGAGGACCTCTCACGTCAGAATGATAAGCTATCATGTATTTGGGAAGGTGGTCCTCGGAAATGTTTTAACAATCAGAAGTGACCTTGAATTAGAAAAGGTTGGGCTTTCCTTTAGTAACTAAACAACCTTTCAACTTCAAGCAAACTCTTCCATTATCTTTGCATTTGTATTTACATTTAACTCATTGAGTGCCAGCCACTTTTGGAGAATGGACGCTCCCAGTGCCAGAGTTTCAGAGCGTTTTCAGTGATTTCTCGAGGCCCACAGAATATTGTGTGATATTACTATGTAAACACTGAACACGCACAAAGAACGATGAGACTCTATTCTATCATCTGCAAAAAAAAGTTTATTGATCCCATTTTCCGTTCTTTAGTTATGAGCCGGAGAAGATAGCTTGATTCATCCAAAAACAGCAATTTTTTTCTAGAAGCTGAGATAATTGGCCTTTTGTGAAATTAAACATTTCAAGCACATCACTGACTCTGAAGCTAATCTTTTCTAATGTAGTCACACCTCAAAAATAATTTCCTTCAATAAAACAGTTTAGGCCAGGGAATTTTGTTTGGCAGAATAATATTTTTAGCTACAACCAGCAGCGCTGGCCCCTGCGTGCGCTGCTGGTTGCAGCTTCTTGCTGGTCTTGATTTGCTGCTGGTGGGCATCGGATATTCTGGCTTGCGTTTGTCAATCCTGTCCTGCTGCCTGGGTCTGTCTGGGTGTTGCGTGCTGCTCTGCGTGCCCCCCCCCGCCCCGCCCCGCCTCGCCTCAACTGCACACTCCTCCTCCTGTCTGTGGTGGCTCTCTGCTGAGTTTGCTGTGCGCACAGTGAAGGGTGCGCAACATCCATTTTTTTTACAGCGTTCCGCGTGTGTTTGTCACCGGCAACGATGCTTCCAGTTGAGAATAATAACAACTGCACGGTGTGGATGTGCGGCTGTGCTGTCGCAACCGACACGGAGCGGCTCAATTGTGGGAGCAGATTGGCTGCTGCAGGCACAGCTGCAGTAACGTGCTTCAGCATATCGATGCATACGGATGCGATGCGATTTCCGTTTCCATAACGACTTCTTCTTTGTTTTTTCCTTGCCTTTCTGTTATGTGGAGAGCACTGTCGCCACCTAAGGGTTCTGTAAAATAGGTTATAGACCTCCAATAGCTACAATAGTTGTACCAGAGATGTATCAGGGATTGATCCACGTCCCACCGTCAAAAAACGCAATTGACGACAATCGTCGTCTTTGGCACTCTACGTCAGTATTTGAATTGACGACAGCTGTCGTCATTGGCATTCAATGAGTTAATAGTGGGGTGTTAGCTAGAAATTTCATAAGGATTGTGCACTTTGTGAAAGAAGCACTAAACTTGGTACACATGTAGCCAAAGGCAATCAAAAAAGATTTGGATATGGAGCCATCATGAATTTTCAATCTGTCGCCCATGGCAACCATTTAATTCAAAATGGCCACCAAATAACCACAACAATTGAGCATTTTGTAATAAATGCACCAAATGTGGTACACATGTAGCTAAAGGCATTCCAAGATGATTTGGATATTGAGCCCTCATGGATTTTCAATATGTCACCCATGGCAACCTTTTTTTTTCAAAATGGCTGCCAGATAACCACAAATATGGAGCATTTTGCGATTAAAACATCAAATTTGGGACCGATGTAGCCAAGGGCATTCCAAAATTATTTGAATAGAGTGGATGTCAAAACACAGCCAGGGCACACTGGTGACACCACTGCTGTGAAACTCAGCATGGGGTTCAATGTCAGCTAAATACACTATGCTTTAATGCTATACTTTCTGTATCCACTAGTTCACAGTAGGCTAGTAGTGTAGTTTAGTTTCCTAAATGCTATCTAATTTTAGCCCCAGATCTAGTTAATATTATGTATATTTAGATGTAGTTAGATAGCCGCACCTGAATTGACAGGATGTGCCAGCGCAGGAGAGCCGAGCCAAGGGTAATGGGGCTTTGCATGACTTTCATAGTTACCCGGATGGTGTACAGATCGCACAGGAATTAAATGGCATTGGATGAACGATCGGGCTAGGTGTAGGTCAATTTTCACATCCAAACCTAGTTGAATCCCATACATAGATGTGCCTCTATAAGAGAGAAACAAAAGACTTACTGCAAGAATCCAAGAAAATGTCAAAGAACTTCAAACTTGTGGAAGTCGATGGTCAAGGACCATCAACCTCTCGTGCAGACAAGACTGACTGGAAGCTCTGTGTTATCTGCCAAGAACACAAGGAAGAGGCATTAACATGTCCTTTGCAGTCCAAACGACAAGACAAGGGTAGTGGGTACAGATCACTTGCAGAGCATTTGATCCAGTTCAAAGAACTTCGCCAGCTCCCTTCAACATTCACACTTGAGAGACTAGATGAGGGCCAAGGTATTGAAGCAACAATGGTTGCAAACCAAGCTCGCTACCATAAAACATGTAGGCTCAAGTACAATGCAACCAAGCTCCAAAGAGCACAAAAGCGAGCACTGGGAACAGACAGTGAAAGTCCTGACCCACAGACAGAATACAAGCGCACAAGGTCCCAATCATCAAGCCCTTCTGAAATGAGACAAGACACCTGCTTCT
Source organism: Poromitra crassiceps (assembly GCF_964638095.1). NCBI lineage: Eukaryota > Metazoa > Chordata > Actinopteri > Beryciformes > Melamphaidae > Poromitra > Poromitra crassiceps. The sequence goes on from NW_028152031.1 coordinate 49,849, forward strand.
TCTGCAGAGAGCCTGAACTTCCGATACCTCGCAGCCCATGAGATTGCAGCAGGGCTGGGACCTGAAAAGGCACGTGCACTTCCGATGTTCCACGCATTGACGGGCTGCGACACTGTATCAAGCTTTGCTGGCCACGGGAAGAAGACAGGGTGGGCTGTCTGGGCTGTCTTTCCAGAGCTGACACATGCCCTGCTGACACTATCTTCTGCCCCAGATGACATACCACAGGAGGTAATGGCCACAATCGAGAGGTTTGTTATCCTTCTTTATGACCGAACCAGCACATGTCAAGAAATAGACAAAGCAAGAAAGAAGATGTTTGTGAAGAGGCACAATGTGCTCTCAATCCCTCCAACAAAAGCTGCCTTAGAGGAGCATGTAAAGAGAGCAGTGTATCAAGGAGGCCATGTGTGGGGTCAGATGCTGGTATCCACACCAAAACTACCTTCACCATGTGGATGGGGATGGTCACAGACATCCGAGGGGTACTATGAACCCTTCTGGACATGCCTACCAGATGCAGGCCATTCCAGCCCTGAACTTGTCTCTTGTAAATGCAAAAAGGGTTGTGTTAGGCAGTGCAAGTGCAAAAAAGCAGCATTAGACTGCACAGCTCTCTGTTACTGTGAAGGGGAGTGCTGAATAGACTTTCCTGTGATAACGTTAGATCCTAGGTTTGTCAAATCAATGTTATGACTTGTTTCGAGTATTGAGTTATGGTCTCTGAGCAATTCTGAATTTCCTGATTCAAGTTCTGAATCATAAAATATGATGTGAAACCAATATCATCCACATCACAATAATCTACACAATGTTTTATTGCAATTACTACTTTCATATTGTTATCTTTATCATTGCCGTTATCAAAAAAATAAAAAACGAAAAAAATGAAAAAATGAAAAACACAAAAAAATAATAAAATATAAAAAAATATATAGAAATACAAAAAATACATAAAAAAATACAAAAACAATAACATTGGGGGAGACAAAGACAGCCTCTACGTGGCCTCCCCTACAAGTAGCTTACAGGTCCAAAAGCCTAAAAAAGTGAAACTAATGTCTTTAACACAAATCACAATTGTTGTGGTCATCTAGCATTCATTTTGAAACAATAGTTGTCATTGGTGACACACTGAATATTTTTAGAATAACTTGGGCAACATGTGTACCAAATCTGGTGCTTTCGTCACAAAAAGCACAACGGTTTTGGTTACCTGGGCGGCCATTTTGAAAAAAAAATGTGTGACATATTGAAAATCCATGGGGACCAAATGTTCAACTCATTTTGGAATGCCTTTAGCTACATGTTTACCAAATCTGGTGCTTTTATTACCAAATGCAAAATTATAGTGGTTATCTGGTGGCCATTTTGAAATAAATGGTTGCCACGGGCGACAGATTACAAATCCATGATGGCTCCATATCCAAATATTTTTTGATTGCCTTTGGCTACATGTGTACCAAGTTTAGTGCTTCTTTCACAAAGTGCACAATCATTTTGCTAATCTGCCCCACTATAAGCCTTTTTAGCAGATTATCTTTTCAAGAGTTATATACTGTATACTGTGAATGAGAAGGAAGGATCTATATATTGTGAACATGAATGACCAGATTCTTCTATCATTGTGTGCTTCTATTGCTTGTAAATGCACTGGTGTGTTTTAATATTTCAATGTAAAGTGTGTCGTGTTTTCTGCACTTGAAATAAAAATGTAAAAACAAATAAATGTGTTTATTTTTCATTTGATGTAAAGTGACAATGATGAAGGCATGGCCGTAACTAGCTATGAGAACGGGGAGGTCCGGACCTCCCCTAATATTTCAGAGGGATTTTTTTTTTTTTTTTTATAAAACAATCTGCATGGAAAAGCATGAAAAACACGGGATCGCTTTTATTTTAAAACGAATGGCAGGTCAGGCAGGAAGTCATCTGACGCCGCGTCCGCGGTAACTTGATTCCGAGAGAGCAGCAGCATGGTGGTGAGTGATGACTCTCTGTCTGCCTGGCGAGATAATTGAAGGTGAGCGAGCTGCGAGACAGTGAGCGAAGTGAACGACAGACAGTGAGTGACACTGACAGATTTTTTAGCAACAACCAAGAAAGTAAGTGTCTAGTCTGTCTCTTAAGTAATGTTACCTGTGTGACACGTTGGGATGCTACTGGCTAATCATGCATGATGCCAATTGCCAAGCTCCCGAAGTCAGGTATGCAGGTGGCTATATGCATGGTTTCAGTTTCATGACCCAATAAGTAACAAAAAGAGGTGGTGTAAAGTTAAAAACAACATAATATATTTTATTTTATTTTTCAATCGTTCCTATCGGGAATAAATGTCCCTCTGTATGTTTTTTTTATTATCGATGATGACTTTGTGTGTTGTGTACGGCTTGGGTTGTGTACCTGTGTTTGTAGGTGTCATTTTGATATGAATTTGGCTAAAACAGTTTGTGTTTGTTAGTTACAATTATGTTGACAGGAGAGCTGAGCAGGTGGTGACATGAAAGAGAATATACTGAATAATGACATCACAACAGTATAATCCTAATGTTGATTTAAAATGATATATTACTCTAAATATGGCTAAAAAAGGGGGGAAAAAAACCTCAAATTTTTCCCCCCCCTATAGGCTAATGGTTGCAGTCCGGGGTCTAATCACATGCGTTGTTGTTTCAGCACCCAGCCCTTACAGCTGGACAGAGGTGCTACCTTGTCAGTATAGCAAATGTTTACAGCACAGAGCACATGAGACGCCAGATGAAACAGCATTACCTCAATGTGCTGCACACGTGCATTAAGTCAGGTGGGTATCTAAATGTAAAGCATTAAAGGGACAGCTCACCCTACAATCCAAAATAAATTTTCCCTCTCACCTGTAGTGCTATTTATCCATCTATATCGTTTTGTGTTATTTGCTTGAGTTTTGGAGATATCGGCCGCAGAGCTTCTGCCTTCTCTCCAATACAATGGAACTGGATGGCACTCAGTTTGTGGGGCTCAAAGTGCCAAATAAATACATTTGAAAAACTCAACAGCATTGTCTCTTTTCAGAAATCATGACCCGGTTACTCAAAATAATCCACAGACCTTGTTATGAACAGTTTCGTTGAGGAACTATTTTCTTTTGACCGAACTACACCCGCTAGCTGCTAGCTAGTTCGTACAAAAGAAAATAGTTCCTCCATGAAACTGCTCACAACAAGGTCTGTGGATTATCTTGAGTAATCGGGTCATGATTTCTGGGAAGAGACAATGATGTTGAGTTTTTCAAATGTAATTTTTGGGTGCTTCGAGCACCACAAGCCGAGTGCCATCCAGTTATATTGTATTGGAGAGAAGCCAGCAATCTCTACGGCCAATATCTCCAAAACTCAGGCAACTAACACACAATGATATAGATGGATAAATAGCACTACAGGTGAGAGGAAAAATATGTATTTTGGATTTTAGGGTGAGCTGTCCCTTTAAGTCAGGTGTGTATCTAAATGTAAACAAAGAGATATAAAATATATCTCTCACAGTGCATTTTGTATCTTGTATCGTCTAGGTCAGAGTTCCATAGCCATAAGAAGGCATGGGGACCATGTGCTTAAAGACAGGTGTAGGTTGAAGGCACATGCAGAGGAAGATGTGGGATCCAGGACGAAGAAGCCACAGGGGAGAAGCAGCAGCAGCACAGCTCACTCTCAAGTCATCCTTCCAAAAATTGTTAACAGATGACAGACATAATACGATGAGTGATTTGCTCTTTTGAAAGCCTGTGTCAACAACCTTTTAGTGAGTGTTCTTTGTTGAGCTCTGTGTAACCATAGTGTCAACATACCTATATTGTAGGGTACCATAGCACAACATCTGAATACTTTCCCAGACCAAGAAATGTGTTTATTCATATGTCAGTTGAGACATACACATTAAGGAACACTGTATGTAGTGTTACATTTTTGCTCCCAAGAGACTAGTTGTCAGTGATTAACTGTCATTTCTATTTTCTCCTGTCAAAAAATAAAGCTTTCACATTGATTCTTATGTTGGATACATACTTGTGTCTATCAGTTGTCCCTGTCGGTTAATTAGCCTAAAAGTATTTCCTTCTCTAAATGAGGAAAAGAGGTCACATTGGTCTTTATAAGCCTTTCAGGAGTCAGATACTGCACTACACTGGTTTAAACTTCATCATTAATGCATATAGTTCAGTCAATCTGTGGTTTGACCCAGAACAAATTGCAATAGTAATGATTCAAGGTTTAATGTGCTCACTAGGGACATGTAAATAACATACTATAACATATCATTATTGGATCAATGTAAATTCAGGTGTCGAAGTCTGGGGACTTCATGTCGCAGCGTCACACAAATAAGTGTGTGTATCTCTGCTTCTAAACATGTTGTGTTCATATAATTGTCTGTAATGTCTCTATACAGTGGTTTTCTAGTGTTATTTCACATACAACCATCAGATATGACCCGTTTAAATATGTGCACTTTGGAGGTACCCTTACTGTAGGAGTCATTTATGCTTATTGTTGGCATGTCATATTATTTTGTTTAGATTATCTTGCAATATTATTTTTAGACACTTGGTGGCGGTATGGGATCACAGAGTTGTGTTAGGCACAGGTGAGGGGAAGCTCACACAGTTCTCACCAGACCACAGCCAAGAGCAGCATTGGAAACAAACTGGTGTGTTCATCTCATCTCTACAATAAACAACAGACTAAACTGCAATCACTGTGTGGAATCAGTTTGTTATTGGCTCTGTGTAAGATCACTCCAACCTACCTGTGTATTATGGCAAGTGGAATGGACATTGGAAAGTTCAAAAATGGCTGTAACACTTAGCCCAAAATGAAGGTGAGACATGACAGGTGAATATGGTAAAAAGAAAAAACTGATATGAGCATGAAACTTCCCCAGTTGAGTATTTACTTTTGTATGACAAGTTTTCTGATGTTATGTTTAAATATGCAAATGAGGCATGATCTACTTAATTTGCATACATTTCCAGGACAGAACTCTGAACATTGGATGAAGCCAGGTTCAAAATTCTTATTTCATTTTGTTGATATATTAAAACAAACGTTTTTACAGAGGATATCTCCTTTTATCACTCCATAAATCAGAAAATACTGTCAAAATCATTTTTCACCATGTTTTTCGGAATTAAATAATAAAATGACCTTTAAAAAAATTCAAACAAAGTCAAATTAGGGAATTCATACAAAACACATTTATATAAAACATTGTACAAACATACAAAACATACATTTATACAAAATATTTACATTAAAAAAACTATTTACATTGGAATAATATGTCATCTTTGACAGGCCTTGAATGTTTAGCTGGTCATCAGCTGCACAGAGGAACACGTCACACCAAGGTGTCTGCTGCCGGTCAGCAGATGAGGAACATACACATTCCCACATCTATGATTATGACGCCCTTCTTACAGGTACGCAGCTCAGACTTGGACAGATGCTGTTTGTCCTTGTCATTTTTACTGTCACAGTGCCAACATGGTTTGAAGGAGGTAATTTGCCTACAGCAGAGGTTTTCAGGGGAGGTGGGCCTCCCCGAACCACAGACCCCCATTTGATAAGATTTTTGCTTTTAGATGTTTTATTACATAAAGTGCATGAAACCCAGCCATGACCAACATAGCCGTACATTCTGGGCCGGACCCCACTTTGAAAACCACTGCTGTAGCCTATAGGTTGCAGTCCGGGGTCTAATCACATGCGTTGTTGTTTCAGCACCCAGCCCTTACAGCTGGACAGAGGTGCTACCTTGTCAGTATAGCAAATGTTTACAACACAGAGCACATGAGACGCCAGATGAAACAGCATTACCTCAATGTGCTGCACACGTGCATTAAGTCAGGTGGGTATCTAAATGTAACGCGTTAAAGGGACAGCTCACCCTAAAATCCAAAATACATTTTCCCTCTCACCTATAGTGCTATTTATCCATCTATATCGTTTTGTGTTATTTGCTTGAGTTTTGGAGATATCGGCCGCAGAGCTTCTGCCTTCTCTCCAATACAATGGAAGTGGATGGCACTCAGTTTGTGGCGCTCAAAGTGCCAAAGAAAAACATTTGAAAAACTCAACAGCATTGTCTCTTTTCAGAAATCATGACCCGGTTACTCAAGATAATCCACAGACCTTGTTATGAACAGTTTCATGGAGGAACTATTGCCATTGATTGGCATTCATATTTGATCTTAACTATAGAACTCAGTTTGATCAGTAACAATCTATCAAAGGATCATATAAAAAAAATAAGGCACAGCAATAATTAATATAGCCTCATATTTAGCTGCACTGTAATAAAAAAATAAGTATGTGGTTTTTGACCATCTTATAAAAAACATTTGCATATTAAAACTATGCCTAAAAGAAACAAGTCAGAACAGAACATGGCTGAAATTAAATAGTGCAGCACAGACTTGTGAACTTGAGTCATAACAGAGAACAGTGGCTGTCTTCAGAAAGGTTCCTCATATGTGTGTGTCTGTAGTAATGAGTCATAACAGACTGTCTTCAGAAAGCTTCCTCATATGTGTGTGTCTGTAGTAATGAGTCATAACAGGCCGTCTTCAGAAAGGTTCCTCATATGTGTGTGTCTGTAGTAATGAGTCAGAGGACTTGGGCTCAGCGTAGAGAACAGTGGCTGGCCGTGGGCTGTTCACATGAGGGGAAGGGGCGCAGTAGCCATTGGACAGCGCTCTGTGTGTGTGTGTGTGTGGGGCAGTCATACTGAGCATGGGGGCATGTTGTCCTGGTACCACTGGTGGGCGTTGGCATAGGAGGGCCATGTGTCTTGTTGGGAAGAGTTAGTTGTAGAGCTCAGGAAGGAGGCTGATCTCCATCATCTCACTGCGTGCGTACTTCTTCCTGACCATCTGGAGGGAAATACAAAAAGGCATTAGGTCACTAATAACTAGGCTTGGGCAGTATTGAGCTATTACTGTACACCAGGGTATTACTCTATACCAGGGTATTTAGAAATCCCCAAGGTAGGATTTTCACTACCGGCAAAAGATGCTTCTATCTTTTCTGTTCAGCCAAAATAGTCACAAGTGTCCTTGCCTGTGCTGGACTTAGCCTTTATTAATGAATGTTTTTTGTATTCAGCGTTTGTAGGAGACTTTTCTAAACCTTATTAATAGGCAGGGGTATACATGTTACAAACAACACTATATTGTTTAAGACCACTTTAAACTCAACATGCTAGGCTTGACCATAACGCTGTCCATTCCCTTTGTTTCATTATCATTCTCCATTGAGGACATTTTGTTAACAACATTGTGCATGTAAATAGCTTTGTGAAACATGTAAATAGCTTTGTGAAACATGTAAATAGTTTTGTGAAACTTGTGAAACATGTAAATAGCTTTGTGAAACATGTAAATAGTTTTGTGAAACTTGTGAAACATGTAAATAGCTTTGTGAAACATGTAAATAGTTTTGTGAAACTTGTGAAACATGTAAATAGCTTTGTGAAACATGTAAATAGCTTTGTGAAACATGTAAATAGTTTGTGAAACATGTAAATAGCTTTGTGAAACATGTAAATAGCTTTGTGAAACATGTAAATAGCTTTCTGAAACATAGAAGGTGCCACTTTTTGAATTGATGGGACATGCATCTATACATAAGGAACTTAGCCAACAGAAGAATTATTTGGAATTTTTGAATGTTGTTGGCAACCAACTCACCATGAAGCCCAATTCCCCCTCATTGGCAGCCATCACATTTCTGCCGATGCGCCACATGATGGGCCTGAGGTGGGCCTCGTCATAACCCGAACAGTGATGCTGAGTGGGAGCCTGCAACACAAAACAGGAGAGATCAACTCACTCATGTGTTAGTTCATTCTTGAAGTCATGTAATGTGTCTTATTATCAAACTCATGTTGACTTGCTTCAGTCAGCCTTTCAATCTATTTCTATAGACGTCAGTCAACTCACCCAGGACCGTCCATCCAGCAACAGCTGGGAGAAGCAGAGAGATGCAGCCGCGATCTCTGATGGCCGGTAGTGCACCAGGTTGTAATCGGGGAGACTCAACTCCATGAAGTATGTCGCCAGCATTTGTGTCTCTATAGGAGACTAGACAAGACAGAAAACAGACAGTCACTTTGAGAGCCCTGATGACCTAAACTATTAGCCTGGTAACCAGCCCAAATTAATCCTTCTATTCATTACGTGTATGGTGTTGGGAGGTATTTAGTAGACAAGACTCACGTTCGCAGCTTTTGAAGCCCTGCTGAGGAAGTGCAGCGGCAGAGGTCGTCCCAGATCGAAATTGAGTGTCCTCAATATCAGCCGCTCCATCCGCCGAATCTGGGCCTTTGTGACGGTGTTGTCGGTCATGTTGGCACATTCTGCAATCGGAGGACTGTAGATCTCCTCGTACTTGCAGGCGAGCAGCATGGCCGTCACTCCTACAAGCTGCAGCTTAGTAGGAGGCACTTGCTTGACCTGCAGCACATTAAGAATAGTGTTAGCTAGTTCACAGAAAGCTAGTTCACAGAAAGCTAGTTCACAGAAAGCTAGTTCACAGAAAGAGAAACGAGAACACTTCTAAAACAGTTGTGTACCTGTAGGAAACGGTCCAGGATGGCGACGGCAAGGTACAATGTCTCCTGATGCAGAGCAAAGTGGGAGTGAAGCCCGATCATCCAGTCCACCACCTTGGCTCTCATCTGTTCATTGATTTGGTACCCCTCCATGTAATTGGGTCGCACGGCCTGCTGCACCTGTGGACACACAACAAATATATATCAATATAAAATACACACTCCAATGGCAAAGAAAGAGCATAGCAGCTCAAAATAAACTAATCAGGGTGGAATTAGATTGTAGTCCCATGACATGTTGGTTCCTCCTGAATTTAAGAAATTAAACTGTGGCTGACAGCATGAATTACCTCAAGGAGGTGCATATAGGCATAAATGTCTTCAACGTCTTCAGCGCACAGCTGTGGCATGTCCCTGTCCTGCTTCACATCAGCTGTCTTCATCTCTGCTACAGGGGGAAGTGGGTACCACGCTTTGGTATGCACGCATGCACGCATGGGTTGAACCCGTTTTTGGTTGACTGGTCCGGCCTTCTGAAAGTACAATTGAATGTCACTCAAAGTCAGACATACTGTTAATAAGTTCAACACAACGCATGTTGGTTCATAACTTTGTGTCTGTCTGTTCTCTACCTGGCACTTCTTCCTTCCTTGGTGGACAACCAGGCCCCTGGCACTGGTCACCTTTGTCCATCCACAAGGACACTCACGCAGGATGAAAGAGTCCTTGTCGGACCTCCTGGCACGTCTCTGATGAGGGAAAAACAACAGCACAATGACAAACACCTCCACTGCATTTCTATTTGTTACAAGAAGGACGTCTTCCTCACAATAAACCCTGTCCACATGTTACATCCATAGTAGCCTATACACAGAAACGTATACAAAGCGACTTTAGCCTAAATCAATTAAAATCACTCAAAATAAAGTAGCTACATGAAAGTACAAACATAGCCTACACAAGAGCGGTGGAGGAGTGCAGTTGTCTGTCAGTGATTCTCAACCTTTTTCATATCAAGGACCCCTAATTTGATGACATTTTAGCTCTGACCCAAATCTGAGTCTTTATTAGATTTGCAAATAAACTATTTAGGCAGAGACAACAAAATACCCTATAGTCATTATTCTACACTGTGAGAACTGCTTGTAAATAAAATAATGCTGAAGTGGAACAATTCATCAATTTGCTGAAAACTCACTGAGGACCCCTTCTGGTCCCCCAACCACAGGTTGAGAACCACTGTTGTATATTAGCCTACATGATTTATCATGTTGTGTGCTGTGACAGTAACCGACCCTGAATCACTTACATTCTTATAGACCATGGTGACAGACTGACAGACAGCTTTGATGGGAAGTTGACTGTGAAGATCGAGGGAGCTGTAAAACAAGTGGACAAAAGGAATTTCACTAACTATGACCAAGCCACAAATAACTGATAGTTTGTTAGGGAGAATGGGGATGAAGGGATGGGGGAAGGGATGGGGGGAGGGGTTGATGGGATGAGGGATGAAGGGATGAGGGGATGAGGGATGAAGGGATGAGGGATAAGGGGGTGAGGGATGAGGGAAGGGATGGGGGGAGGGGGTGATGGGATGAGGGATGAAGGGATGAAGGGATGAGGGATGAAGGGATGAGGGGGTGAGCGGATGAGGAATGAATGGATGACTTGGAGGAAGTATGAGTAGATGTCTCGAGGAACCAGGGAGTGAGACTCTGGATGGGGGAACTGCCTCGGCGATGGAATCTTCATGGTCTTGATGGCTCCATCTTATCCCTGGTGGTTCCTAGGCTGAGATAGAAGATTAAGGGGTTGGGTGGGAGGGATGAGTTTGGTCTTGAGACGAGAGAAAGGATCTTGGTTTGGGGCGTATATATAGGTGGAGCGAATGATTGAATCCGGGCGGAGCAAGGGATTGCCTGATTGAATGATTGACTGAGTGGTTAGTTGTGGCATGGCCTTGTTCCCGAACTTTAGTTATAATGTTATTATAACTTCATTTCACTAACTATGACCAAGCCACAAATAACTGATAGTTTGTTAGGGAGAATGGGGATGAAGGGATGGGGGAAGGGATGGGGGGAGGGGTTGATGGGATGAGGGATGAGGGGATGAGGGATGAAGGGATGAGGGATAAGGGGGTGAGGGATGAGGGAAGGGATGGGGGGAGGGGGTGATGGGATGAGGGATGAAGGAATGAGGGATGAAGGGATGAAGGGATGAGGGATGAAGGGATGAGGGGGTGAGCGGATGAGGAATGAATGGATGACTTGGAGGAAGTATGAGTAGATGTCTCGAGGAACCAGGGAGTGAGACTCTGGATGGGGGAACTGCCTCGGCGATGGAATCTTCATGGTCTTGATGGCTCCATCTTATCCCCAAAAGAACTTCATTGGCTGAGATGAGCATGGGCATTACGGACGTCACTGAGGTTGCTATGGATGTAGCTGTGGTAGGCTTGGGATGACCAACGGCCTAGGACTTTGATGGTGTGATCAGGGATACCTTGCCTGGAGGCTGAAGATGCAGCTCCGATGCGGAAAGAGTGGCCAGAATATAATTCAGGCGATATTCCTGATTTTGAGAGGACTTACGGGAAGATGGGATGTGAGGTTCCGAGTCGATCGGATTTTGAGTTTGTAGATGATGTCGGAAGTATGAATTGTAAGGTCGGAAAGACTTGCATGTCGAGGTGGATTGGAGATGGACGTGGTTGAGTTGAATTCTGAACGTCTGAAGAAACGTGGATCTGAGGGTTGCGTTGGAGACGGGGATGAGTACCCTGTGCGGAGGGTGTTGATGTTAAGTGTTGAAGTTAATCGTGGCTCTGCCTTTCCGCAGGCTGATGAGGGAAAGGGAGATGGCAGGACGTAGGCGCCAGTGAGTAGTTGACAGGGGAATTGATGCTATTGAAGTAGATGTGGATCACGAAAGTTCTGATGTGAAGAGAGGAATGGGCGTAGGTGATGAAGTTCAGATGGTGAAGACGTCCGATAAAGGAAACGATAAGTTGTAACGTGTGAGGACGGACTTGAAGCAAGTCCATCCTGTGGGGTATGATGACGATGTTCTGGGAGCTAGGTTGTTGAGGATGGCTTGTCAGGATGCTGAGGTCAGGTGCTGCAGCTGCGAGTTTTAGTTGAAGATGGGGGCTAAATTGGAACTGGAATTAGTCGGAGACTGAAGTAGAGTTTGAATTTCTGGAATGAGACACTGGTCGGAGAATCAGTGATGGAGTTTTGTAACTGGAAATGTGAGCGGTACGGATGATGAATTGATGCTGGGCTGAGATCGGGATAAGGTAATGTGTGATTTGCAAGATGATGATGTTGACTACTGCTGTGTTGTCTATGTAGATGACCACTTGTGCCCCCAAAGAAGTGCTGCAACCAAGATGGGATCCAACTTGTGGATAGCGGCTGAGGGGGAGAGTAGAGCGAACTCAGGTGGCCAGTCGGATGCGCTCCACCTCCCTCCGTGGTAGCCGGTGAATCCGATGTATGGTTTTGCATCGGTGAACAGCTGGATGTCCAGGTTGCGTGAGATCATCGTAGAAAACGATGTGCCGTTCCAGGAGGGGCAGTATTGCTATTGCCATGTCTCCGTTTTACAAGCGTTGTCTATGGCAAATTGGCAATGTGGTCAGATGTCGTCGTGGATGAAGATCGCATCCTGGGAGGGAGCCCGCTGGGCTCGGTGTCCCAGGATAACGGACGATCTCCATCCACCCGCGGCGAGCTTCAACGCAGCAGCAGATGGCTCGTCAGATGTCGTCGAGGTCGTCGTGGATGAAGATCGCATCCTGGGAGGGAGCCCGCTGGGCTCGGTGTCCCAGGATAACGGACGATCTCCATCCACCCCCAACAAGCTTCAACACAGCGGGAGATGGGCTGGTCAGATGTCGTCGCAGATGTAGCTGTGATATGCTGAAGCGGCTATGTACAGGAGGTGGGAGAGGGAGGATCATCCTTGGGGAATGATGGGGATGGCGTAGACGAGGTGTCTGAGCAGGGCGAGGAGTTGGCATTTGGTACATGTAGCAGCAAGGAGGTAGCTGACTGAAGGTTCTGAGATGACCTGGATGCCTGGCTGGAAATCGTGAGAGAAACTGAAAATGAGGAAGTTTGACGAATTTAGGGTCTGGGTGTTGTTAAAAGGCATTGTATAAGGTGTTGATGTTGATTGGTGTGCAGGGATGCTTGGCATTCATGCTGAATGTTTGGTAAGGTAGTAAGGGTAGGTGTCCGTTCTCTGGAGCGGGTGGGGTGAGGGTGTTTTGAGTAGGATGGGTCCAATGTTGCTTTGTAATTCTCTGGAAGCATGATGGTGGAATGTGGAGGGTTGGAGTAGTTCAGCGAGGGCCATGTAGTTACCAGTTATTATCTGCTACCTGAGGGTGGATGAGACTGGAATTGGGCGTGGTGCTGTGGGTTGAACTGGAGGTTGAGCGGTGGTAAGGGTGAATAGGCTGGCTGCAGGTGGGGCTGAAGAGAATGCTGGGAAGCTGGCTGTAGGTGGCGCTGTGGAGAATGCTGGAAAGCTGGCTGATGGTGGAATTGTTGCAAAACCGGTTGCAGGTGGTGCTGTGGTTGAGGGTGCAGAGCTAAACGGAATTAAATACATTTGGGTGATGGGGAAGGGGAGGGGGGAGGGTTTGGGGGAGGGAGGGGAAAAAGGACAGGTTAGTAGGAAATGAGTTGATCGGAGCAACTGTTATGGAGGCTGAAGGAACCGCAGTAGCCGGTGGGTTGATGTTAACACTGGCAGAAGGAAGGGAAGAAGAAAGGATGTTGGGATGAGGGGGTGCATGTGCATGGGGTGATAGTGCAGCCTGCGGACATAGGGATGAGAGAATTGAAGCAATGAGGTTAGACAAAGCAGAAACAGAGGGAGCAGGCACGGGGGGGGGGGGGCATTCTCGCCCTCCTGACTGAGGCTGCCAGAATGGCTGCAGGAATGGCTGCCGTCTGCGACGCTGGACTGGCATGGGACTTGGAAAGAGTGGAAAACATGAAGATGGACTGTGTGCAACTGTGTACAACTGTGAAACGTGTATTCATGGAATGTAAATGTTACGCACGAGAAAGAAAAAGGCTGTATGCTGCTGTATAGGACGAGTCAACGTGACTTCATTTGCCACCCATAGTTAATAGTATGAGCTGTGCCAACAACATTAACATCCCGAAACTATACATCACATCGCTTATATTTTGATATTCTGAGTGAGAGCAGAACTAGCCCGAGAGTCTGATGTATAATATATACGTGTCGTGTCAAAATTGTGTGAACTGTCTCAGTTCTCCAAATGCAAACGGAGTCAAGCCAGCTAGAGCAGACACTCACACCTCGCACCACTTGGGCTCCATAGGGTTCGAACGCCGCTGCCACCCAGTGAGCGGCCCGTTCATCAAAATGCCGCTCGGCTGATCCCTCACACTAAGCCTGGGCACAAAGACTAACAATGAAGAGCCTGCTGAATCCACTGAGAATCAGTGTTGGGCAAGTTATTCTTCCTATTGTTATTGTCATCTATAATGGTTGGTTATTTGCATAAGACAACGGTTTGATTAGGAAATTATTGTATAAACTATGTGCTTTGATTTAATAAAATGCAACTCAATTTGTAACTTGAGTTACTGATGAAGTAACTGGTATATATTACTGAAATCCTATAAGTAATAAGTTACATTACTGAGTTACTGCTAAAATAATATATTACGTGTAATATGTTACTTTGTAATGAGTTAACCCCAACGCTGCTGGGAATCATGCAAGGACTGTGCTGGCAGTTCTTGAATTCACACCATAAAACACCATAAACAGTAATATTTCCGACCAGTGAGAGGCAGCAGTGTGCCGTAAGGCATCAAGTCTGCCGGAAAACTATAATAATAATAAGAAGAAGCTGCACCGCGCTGCAGCGTCGGTCAGCGTGATGACGTCATCCGGGATCGCCGTGGTGTTGCCGGAAGCGCCCGGTGGCTTTGGGTGCTGGATGATGACGTTGTTGATTGATGAAGTTTGGTTAGCAACCAAACTTTTTGCAGTGATCACTGCGATGAAATGGTACCTTGTTTTTACGGAGGCAGTTGTCCCGTTGTTGACGTTTGTCGTCGGCATGATGTGTGTGTGTGGATTGAGATGAGACTGGATTACCGTGAGTTTGGCCGCGTCGGCTAAACGGCGATGATTGCCTTGTGTGGCTACTAGATGGCTAGTAGTAGCGTTGGCACTGCTGTAGGTTTGAGCCATGGTTTGGGCATACCGTTGGGAAGGCTTGTGAATCTCCGAGCGAAGACGAGGCGGCAGGTCGGAACGACGGACCGGAGGCTCGTCGGCAGCATTGCATTTGCAAGTGAGATGAAACCTGTGTGGGTCCTCGCCGACGCCAAGCAATTCGTTGCTGTCAGAGAGGTGGAACTGGAACGTGGATTCCATGACAGTCAGGTAAGAGCTGAAGTTTCGTGTTGTCTGTCTTGGAGTGAAACTCAGAATGAGTTTGGTCTTGAGACGAGAGAAAGGATCTTGGTTTGGGGCGTATATATAGGTGGAGCGAATGATTGAATCCGGGCGGAGCAAGGGATTGCCTGATTGAATGATTGACTGAGTGGTTAGTTGTGGCATGGCCTTGTTCCCGAACTTTAGTTATAATGTTATTATAACTTCATAAGTAGTGAGAGTCGTTAATAATCCAACATACTTTACTTTACTTTATTGGTATTTAGCAGACGCCTTTATCCAAAGCGACTTACATCATGATCATATACAGCACACAATAACATGAATAGATCAAATAGAAAAACAGTAGTAAAAATATGAGAAGCCAATATAAAAGGGGAGATTAAAGGTGAGAACAGTTAAAGGAGCCATCATATAAGAAACAGAAAATTCAATTACAAACACATGGAAAGCAGGCAGAGGGAAGGGAGGGAATTCAGGAAGAGTCAATATAAAGTCTGAAGAGGTGAGTTTTAAGTTTCCTGCGGAAAATGGGGAGTGATGCAGCAGTCCTGATGTCCGGGGGAAGTTCATTCCACCATTTTGGGGCCAGGTAGGAGAAAAGTCTCGACCGAGAGCGGCTTCTGAGCCCACGTAGCAGGGGAGGGGCGAGACGTCCTGCACTAGTAGAGGGGCGGAGTGGGCGGTGAGAGGTTTGAAAAGTGACCATAGACTGTAAGTATGAGGGGGCTGTTTGGTGAACGGCCTTGAAAGCTAGTGCCAGAGTTTTGAATTTGATGTGTGCTAGGATGGGAAGTCAATGAAGCTCTCGGAAAAGGGGGGTGACATGGGAAAAGGGGGGTGACATGGGAAAAGGGGGGTGACATGGGAAAAGGGGGGTGACATGGGAAAATCTAGGTAAGTTGTAGACCAGACGGGCTGCTGTGTTCTGAATGAGCTGAAGAGGAAGTATTTCAGAGGCAGGGAGGCCTGCCAAAAGGACGTTGCAGTAGTCAATGCGTGACAGTACCAGTGCCTGTACGAGAATTTGTGTAGCTTCTCTGGTGAGAAATGGGCGGATCTTGCGAATATTGAAGAGGGAGAACCGGCAGGAGCGTGCTGTTGCGGCAATGTAGGCAGAGAAGGTGAGTTGGTGGTCAAGGATCACTCCCAGGTTTTTAGCTGTTTGAGATGGAGTTACGGTGTGGTTGTCAATGGATATGGAGAGGTCAGTCAGGGGGGATTCTTTGGCAGGGAGGAAGATGATCTCGGTTTTTCCAGGGTTGAGTTTAGGGCTGCACGATATATCGTTTACACATCGACATTGCGATGTGCGCATGCGCGATAGTCACATCGCAGGACGTGCGATGTCAAAAGCAAATTAACTCGTCATGTTGCTTGATAAACTCTCACTTTAGGGGTAGCCTACTGAGTGAAATGCAGGCTCTCTCAAAGGAGAGAGACGCCCCGCTACTGTACTCACTCATTTAATGCTTAGCTTCAACACAACAAACATGCACAGAGAGCAAAATTGAATTGTTTTTGCTTATGTTGCGTTGCTGACAGTAGCCTGTCTGTAAACGATGTGGTTGCGGAGGCGGACTTGTCCACAGCTTGCAGCGCACTCGCATACAGCAGGCTGGCTGCTGTAACTCAACATGTCCGTGGAGTGGAGATATTTACTCTTGAAACACCAAAAAGCAAGACCGCAACTTATGACACGAAGGCTAAAGTGATTACTGAGAAGTTGTCCGTGTATCACCGCAGCTCTCTCTCCCCCTCAGTCTGATGATGCATCAGATGATAGCAGTAACGTTACGGTAGAGGTAATCATACATAGCGACTCATTTACACAAAACATGTAGGTGAAAATAAAAAGACAATAGACATAGCTGGGCAATTAAATGTATATTTATTACTTTTCACGAATGAATTGTTTGTCACCGGTCGGCTGCATGTGAATCCTCGTCTCTCTGTACTGCCCTGCGTGCGCTCAAAAACCGGAACTCCCCAAATGCGGAGCGTACCACTTGGTAGTTTCTGGAGGGGGGTCAGACCAAGTGTGTGAAGTAACCGTGTGAAGTGGCAGCGGTGTTTCATTGTTGATTTATTGAAACGTTAGAAGAACGAAAGCAGTTGAAAGCAGTGATTATAATCAATTAAATCTAATGTTTTTCTGCAAATAGCATCATTGGGAGGTAGATTCTGGCACTCAATATTAGGGGTGGGCAATATATCAAATTTATATCCATATTGTATTGTGATTTGAGACTATATGGTCTTAGATGTTGGATGGTAATGGTGATACAGCATACATGTTGTCTTTCCCTGGTTTTAAAGGCTGCATTACACTAAGTGAAGTATAGGCTAGTGACATTTTAAAGTAGAATGTCATAACTCACTTTTTCATGTATGTAAGTCATGGAAATCCATTGGTCAAAATGTGTATGCACCCTGATAGATGACGCTCTGAGGCCTACCAGTAGGTCACAGCCCAGTGGTTGAGAAACATTAAAATACCTAATTTCCCCTCCAAAATCAGATGGACTCCTCTACAAAATCATCCCAATCATTCTAGAAATATTATTTTCTTTCAAATAGAGCTAACCTGGTGAAAATCTGTATTTTTTCATATCGCAATATATATCGCATGGGCGGGGAATATCGCAATGTCAGTTTTTTCCAATATCGTGCAGCCCTAGTTGAGTTTGAGGTGGTGATCCGCCATCCAGACACCAACGTCTTTCAGGCAGGCAGAGATCCGTGACCCAATTGAAGTATCAGAGGGGGGGAAGGAAAGGTAAAGCTGTGTGTCGTCGGCATAGGATGACATGAGTGGCCTTTTACAAGTCGTTACTGTTACCGTAAATTCGGTTGAAACAGTAGGACTTTATGTCAATAAAATCACAACTGTGTAAGAATAACAGGTGAACCGTTACAAAAGTTGAAAATCGGTGCTGAAGAGCGGATGGTAGCAATTCAGAAAATGTCTTAATAATCCGTATTTACTTTTGCAGGTAACCTATAGCCTCGTCGAGGCTAGAGATAAGCCCACGTTAAAATTGCTAGATTTTTTAAATGGAGCGTCAGTCTCTCTCGATACACAACAGTGTTGCAACCATCGACATAAATAGGGTTGCAACGAGCACTGCACTCCAAGCACAGCACTCCGAGAGTGCGTTAGAACCTACTTGACGGGCAATTGACTTGATCAGCGAGCATTTTGAAAAGACGTCACCAATGTGCAAGGCCGTAACATTAACCTATAGCCTCGTCGAGGGCGAGGCTACAGATAATAACCAAGCCCACATTAAAATTACTAGATTTTTAAATGGAGCGCCAGTCTCTCGATACACAACACTCGAACGGGTTAGAACCTACTTGACGGGCAATTGACTTGATCAGCGAGCATTTTGAGTTTAAAACGGTTAATATGGTCACCAATGTGCAAGGCCGGGTGAAAGGAATCTGTGTCACGTTAACGTTACCTTCAAGCTGAATTATGTTAGGCAGTTTGGAACCAGACGTGCACAGTTAAACACAGAAGTAACTTTGTCATATTTTTCTACGGTGGAAAAGAACGTGCATTCTTACCTTGAAAGGGTAGGCGGTGTCGTCTCTGGGCGGTGTATCCTTCTAGTTCTTCGTTCACTGTAGTGTTCAATTGACGGAGCGAGTCCAGTGTGTCGACTGCTTGCGTCAAAAAAAGCTAGCACCTGAAAACTTTCCGCTAAAACTTTCAAATATATGCCGCATTCAAGCGCCGGGATTGGCCAGGCGCTCATGCTTATGGCAAATGGAGACGCTGCATAAAATAGGCCACGCCCATCGTTGCTGGGATGTTGCTGGGGGAAAACGCCATATTAACTCATTAAGTGCCATAGACGACCTAACTCGTCTTACATAATCCAACGCTTAAGTGCCAAGGACGGACTAACTCGTCTTACATAAAGATTTTTTTTTTTTGACAGTGGGACATCAATCAACCCCTTTTACATCTTCGAGTTAACTATTTGGAGCAAGAGCATGTGTGTAATCTATTTTACCGACCACTAAGTGGCGACAGAGACCGAGAGAAGTCACAGCCACGGGACCCAAAAGCCACAAAAGCAGCCGCCTCCCGCGGCACACAGAACGGACAGAGATCCCTTCCCCCCAGAGCCGCGCAGCAACGCGCGAACACACACACACACACACACACACACACACACACACACACACACACACACACACACACACACACACACACACACACACACACACCGCGGAAGCAAGCCATTCAAGGAAATGGCGACGCGATTACAGTAATCCATTTCAGACTCGTCTTGCCCGACAGGCAAGCAGGCAGGCAGGCACGCAGACAGACAGGCAGGCAGCACAACGCGCTTCTGACACGCCCGCTGAAGCCAGGAGGAAGGAGGAGAAGACACACGGAGGGAGGAGTTTGAATGAGAGGGGTGTTTCCTGTTGTTATGGAGGAAATTACTGTTCAAAACTATTGTTTAGAATGTCTGACGGTCTTACTGATGCCAAAAATGAATGGTTAAAGTGACTGTTTCACAAAAAGCCATTTATCTCTGAATAAATTTCCAGACGCTGAAACCATGCTGTACTCAACGGCTAATATCTACATAACTACTAACTCTGCAAACTAACTCTTTTAGACAGAGAAAGCACACATTCTATTAGTTATTTTTAGATGATTGATGTTCATGAATTCTTAACAGAAAAGAATCCTCGGCTGTTCTAAAATGAGCCAGAATCGTCAAAAACACCCCTGGCACAACTTACCTACAGGAATGAAAACATGGCTGGCATTCAATGTGTTAATACGTCACACGACTGGAGCTGTAAGCTAGCTAGCGTTAGCTGTTTACAAGCCACAAACTTTTAGTAAACCCTCAGCGCGATTCAAAATGAATGTAATAGATCATGTACGGGACATGGCTGTGCTGGACTTCATTCCAATGTCCGGATCATGAGCAGTTTGTTACTGACGATGAGCAATAACAACCTGTGAGTAACGTTAGCTTAGCAGCGTTAGCGCGCTCCGTCTATTTGCTGAATAGTCATCTCTGTTGTATTTGCTCATATTTAGCGAGTGACAGCATAGTATCGTTAGCGTTAGTTGGTTATTATATAGCACATAACGTAGTAGGCCAGCCAGTTAGCCACCCATAATAACCTCAACATGAACGCAAACTACACAGTAGCCTACACAGGGTTTCAATGATGTCAGCTGCAAGCTAATTTAGCTTGAAGTTTTCTGCTCAAACGTGTCTAAACGTTATGGGATACGTTCTCTTCACATATTTTCTTCCACAATGTAAACGGTTTAGTATACTGTTGTATCAAGCTAACGTTATAGCTAACGCTATCTATAACGCTATCTAAGTTCCAGGGAATACTGCAAAGTCAAATGGCCATGGTAAAGTAGAGCAACGTATAGTGCCTGGTGTCCTTTAGGGTCCCCAGTAAAACATGAACATAGCGTTTAATTTCATTGTTGCCTCATTCATTAGAAGTTAGATTAGCACCATGAAAGAAAGGACTTTTCTGACCAGATGTTTTACTCTCCACTTACAGTGAGTGTAGACAGACAACAAAGATCTTCATAGACTGTCTGGGACTGGCTCATAGACTGTCTGTGGTCTAAAGTGGTTCGCTTTGACTGAAAGACACTCCTATGTTCCTCTAATATGCTCTACTCGTAACTGTGGGTATTTAACTTTTGCATTTAAAAACTGGGACATTGTTGACTAATTTTCCAGTCAGGAGAACACATGGGAAATGAGACAAATAGTAAAATGTTCTGGAAAAGCTTGTGTTGTCCTGGATGATTATTTCACCATGCCCATATTTTCCTTTAGCTGAGCATGTTCTACTAGGCTATCTATCAGAGCTCATCAAAACGGATAACATTGCCATCTGAAAGGGCTAAAGTATGTTCAGGATCTAAACGTTCAAATGGTAGTTCATAAACAAGAGTATTTTGAATAGGCTTCTCTCTGTTATGTTGTGGAAACACTGTGAACGCACCACAAAGTCACGTCACATGATAGCACATGCAGGTTAAATGGCATTACAACTGACCAAAACTCAGAATGATGTAAGTTGCATTATCCTTCAAATGTAAATATTAGGGACTGCTGGCTGGTGACTGTGGTAGTTTTTATTAGGTTTACCCAAGAACACATCCCATCTTAAAAGTCTAACTTCCATCGCTATGTACCTCTGCAGGTGTGTTTATTCTATGATAACTTTGTCATCATCTCTAAGCATGTAAGAGATTATTTTATTGCTAAGTTATATAGCCATAGACTGCACAATCTATTAAATCAGACATCCACAGAGAAGAACATCTTGTATCCCTCTCTGTCATACCAGCTAGATCATCACTGAAAAAGTCCTGGAATAAGTCCTGGAAAATGATTTCTAGAAAAGAGTGGGAACCCTGACAATGCTTCCTGTCCAAGCAGGGTGTCCACACACAACAATGTGCTATATCAACTATCCTGGATTGCTTGTTGCATCCCAGTGCTCTGGACCTTTATTTTGTATTTTTTATTGGGGGAAGGGGGGGGGGGAGGGCTAATTAAACATTTGTTCTTCTATCATTTCTTTATTCATTTTAGTTGTCAGTTGCACATGTTTCTATAACCACATTTTGCTATCTTGTTTATATCCCATGTTTAGGCTAATTGTGTTTTCTCCCTGCTGTAGTCTATTGCTGTTTGCTGCTGCCATGACACAGATACATTTTTCTGCATTCATTTATATTGTCTGGATCTCTTTGACTACAGAGAGCTGTTCTCGCCATCCCAGAAGTACCAACTGTTGGTTTACCACGCCGATGCCATCTTCCATGATAAGGAGTACCGCAATGCTGCCTGCAAATACAGCATGGCCCTGCAGCAGAAGAAGGTCCTCAGCAAAACATCTAAAGTTCGTACTTCTAATGTTGGGGGAGCGTCCAACATACAGGCACAGGTATGTCATGTAAAACCTATCAATCTGAAACTGTAATCAACCCATGCTACCATATGTTCTCTTTATTATTATTATTATTATTATTTATTATTATTATTATTTATTATTACTATTATTATTATTATTATTATTATTTATTTTTATTATTATAATTTCTATCTGGGTATCTGGGTAGTGTAGAGCTAAAAGCACTCTCCTACAACCACGGAGACCCAGGTTCAATAGAGGGTATGCACACCCACTGGAACACACCCCCTCAATCGGGAATGAGTGTCAAAATGAGTTCCTCCCTGAGCAGCAGGTGTCAGTTATCTAGGCTGATTACTGCATTCAAGCTCAGTCTTGCTGTTACTCAGTGGGTGTGACCCCACAGTGACTTCTGCCACTGTGACATCACATGCATACCCTCTATTTGCGGCACTGGTACTTCCAGCTTGGTCGGACGTTCCAACAGACACAATTGGCCGTGTCTGCAGGTGGGAGGCCGGTGGGGTATCAGTCTTGGTCGCTGCACTAGTGCCTCCTCTGGTCGATCGTGGCGCCTGTTTGGGGTGGAGGAGAATTGGGGGGAATAGCGTGATCCACCCACGTGCTACGTCCTGCCGGTGAAACCCCTCCCTGTCAGCTGACAATAAGCGTCTGGCTAGTACTGCACATGTATCGGAGGAAGCATGTGCTAGTCTACAACGCTCCCCAGATCGGCAGAGGGGGTGGAGCAACGACCAAGACAGCAAGGGGAATGGGCCAAGTGCAATTGGGGAGAAAATTCAGAAAAAAATAAGAATGTTCCTGAGTGCCTAATGTGCACAACTACAAAAAATATAATATGCAGTAGTATTTATTCTCCATTGCTATTGTCTTTGTGGTCTACAGTGCCTTGCAACTTTGAAGCTCACCTGTATTGTTGTCTTTCAGAGTTTGCCCTCAGAGATTGAAGTGAAATACAAGATAGCTGGAGTGCTACACCATCCTGAAACTGGACAAAGATGCTATTGCAGTGCTTGATGGGATTCCTTCCAGACAGAGAACTCCAAAGGTACAGTAGGCTGCCTAACCTACCTTGATCTTCATTCACTGTGTGCCTTCTATCTATCTATATATCGAATGAAGTATGTGGGTTCTGTCTGGTTCAAGTTCTGTGTTCGGCCACAGCTATGCTGTTTTACGTGCGATCTGGCTGAAACCTTCAGGGTGTGTAAAGGGTGTTTAATTAGGTTAATTAGCTAATGATGTGATGTCATCAGTGATTATGTCAAAAGTGGTGTCATAAGGGCGCACACACACACGCATTGTGACAAGACTGATCAGCAGGCCCAAACAGAATCGGCAGAGTTCTGCGTGCACAGATTCCGTCTGGGCCCTAGTACTGATCAGTGAAGAATTGAGAATATAATGATCACAATATTGAGCAAAATAATTGGGCTGATCATCTTTGACATAATCCACCTTCCAGTTTTCATAGAGATTTGAGATGATTTCTCCCCCTTGCCTCAGATCAACATGATGCTAGCCAACCTGTACAGGAAGGCTGGTCAGGAACGCTCTGCGGTGACCAGCTACAAAGAGGTCCTGAGGCAGTGTCCCCTCGCCCTGGACGCCATCATCGGTATGCATGTCCACAGAGACGCCTCCCTCCTGCTTTGGCTTGCTTACTGCTTACAGCACTTCCTTGCTGAAGTCAGATATCTTAAGTTGATCTTCTCTCTCTATACCAGCCATTCACAACCAGTGGGCCACGAAGGTTTTGCAAGTGGGCTGCCAAATCATTTCCAAAACATTTTAATCTTTTGTCTTTAATTTTTCTCATACTTATTATTAGTATGAGAATGCATTTCTCCATTGTTGAATGATGCCGCAATTTAATTTGTAGTCAATTATTTAATTAATGATTTGTTAATTAGCCTATTGCAGACAGCCCCTCACTTTTAGTTTCTGCTTTCTGTGTGCTGCTGATGGACAACTATTTTTATTGTTAAAATAAAAAGTGCTGTGAGAACACATTTTGGCCTCCGTACTGTTTACGGTCAGATGGGGCCAAAAAAAAAACACATTCTCCCTCCCCCTGATTTCCCCCATTTTCTCCCAAATTATGTTTGACAAATTTTCCCCCTGCTGCCCCTGTTGCTGCGCCACCCTCTGCCGATCTGGGGAGAGCCGTAGACTAGCACCATGCTTCCTCCGAACACATGCGCAGTTGCCAGCCGCTTCTTTTCACCTGACAGCGGGGAGCTTCACCGGCAGGACGTAGCACGTGGGAGGATCACGCTATTCCCACCAGTTCCCTTCCACCCCGACCAGGCGCCCTGACCGACCAGAGGAGGCGCTAGTGCAGCGACCAGGACACACACCCCGAATCCGGCTTTCCATCCCACAGACACCAGCCAATAGTGCCTGTATGGACGCCCGACCAAGTCGGAGGTAACACGGGGGTGCGAACCTGCGACCCTCCTGTTGGTAGGCGGCCACAAACATTTCTGAGATTTTCAAGTGGGCCTTGACGCAGAAAAGGTTGGGAACCGCTGATCTATACCGTTTAGGGCCAGTGATACTCAATTTGCGGCCCGCGGGCCACATGGCGCCGGCGCCCCCTGTGTGGCCCGCGATGGAATTGTGCAATTCTTTTTTTCAATATCTTTCAATAATCTATGATTTAGCTGCTAAATTGTCAAATTGCCTGCTCGCTATACCCAGGCACTTATGTATGTACTTAACCTAACTAACTTAACCTAACTAACTATCCAGTGTGCACAAGATTGTCAGACTAAACTCCGGCTGACACCCCAAAAACCTACAATCCGCTACAGAAAAATGTATATATAGTTTGTTTATTAACTGGCCCCTGGCCTTCTATCATTTCACGAAAGTGGCCCCCGGGCAAAGCAAGTTGAGTATCCCTGCTTTAGGCTCTTGGCTAGGCTCACCCACACACACCCACACACACACACCCACCCACACACCCACACACACACACACACACACACACACACACACACACACGCTCTGGCCCTCTGTCTTGGAGTTTGTATTGTACCTGCTCTGTCTCTTGTGTTTCTATGTTTTGTCTCTTTTGTGCTTCAGCAGATAGTGGAAAGCTCTCTCTCATCTTGTTTCCTCTAGGCCTCCTCTCTCTGTCAGTGAAGGGAGCTGAGGTGGCGTCTATGACTATGGATGTGATTCAGAGTATCCCCAGCCTGGACTGGCTCTCTGTCTGGATCAAAGCGTATGCCTTCATACATTCAGGGGACAACCACAGAGCTATCAACACCATTTGGTGAGCCCAGTAGTTCTCCTTTCTGCTCTGCAGAGGGATGGCTTGTAAAAGTACCATTTAATGCACACATGGGCAAACTAAGGCCCGCGGGCCGGACTCAAAGAAAAACAAAACGACCACCAAAAACTCAATAAAAGGCAGAATTATGTTAATAAATCTTATCTGCTCCAGCCATTGGATTTGTATCCCTATTGTATCAGGAGATTAGCAAGAATAATCACAACGGGAGAGAGGGTTAAAAATAGGGAGACTCCCGTGAAAATCAGGAGTGTTGGCAGGTATGATCTCCAATGTGTGGTCCTTCACTTACTTGATGTAAGTCAGGATGGCCCTCAGGAACTAAATGTTGCCCACCTCTGATCTATCCAGTGATATTTATTATTTTATTTAACCTTTATTTATACAGGTGAATCACCTTGAGACCTAGATCTCATTTTCAAGTGCGACCTGTTCAAGCAGCATCTATGAGCTAGTTAGCAGCGTCAAGATGTCTCTGCATCAATCATATTAAACGCCAGACAAAATCTTCAAAACAGATCAAGGTGTGGAAAAAGAACAGTATGGCATTTTGTCATAGAAGATGTGTAGGAACCCTGATAACAGTACACTTACACTCTTCTCCATGCTGCCTCTCCACCCAGGTGTTGCTGGCCCAGTCCTGTGCCTCCCTCCCCTACTCCTCCCACGTCATGGAGCTGATGGTGCCTGTGGTGCTGGAGGAAGAGGCCACGTCGCAGGAGCCCATCCCCGACCCGCTGCTGCCCAACGTGGCCAAGTTCATCACAAGTTCCCCCTCTTCCTCCAGACCATCGTCCACTGTGCAAGGAAGACGGAGGATGCCCTGTGGAATCACCTGTTTGCTGCCGTGGGGAACCCCAAGGACCTGTTCAAGGAGTGTCTCATGGCTCTGGATCTTCTGGACACAGCAGCCTCGTATCTGATCATACTGCAGCCTGCAGGTACTGATTGGTTGCTGTGGTGGTCAGACAGACACAGTTCCACTCTAACACACTATGTGCTGTCCTATTCACCTTATGTTCAGACCTTACAGTGGGCCAAATTCTTCCGGGTCCTTTTAACACTTCCGGCGGTCACGGCGCAAAATAAGAGAGTTGTTTTTGGAGCGGACAGTGCAGGGGTAAAATAAAAAACGTAGCCTACTACTTTGAGCCAGTACACGGCAAGCAATCGAGTATCCACTGTTAGCCAGGTCAGATAACGTTATCGTCGACAATGACGAGCACTTTCTTGTAAAACATACCTGGACTCCAACAAAGAAAGCTTCAGATAGTTTTCTCTCCTCCGAGTTGCGCTCGAGCCACTAACGTCAATAAGACCCGCAGACATTAACGTAATTCCCTGGAATTCGAGACTTAACGAGCCAGTTACATGGCGTTGCATTCTTAGACATTGCCGCTTGCTTTTATTTGGTATGTTACATACAATTGGCTAAATTATTAGTTAATTCAGAGTTAGATGATATTGGAGAAGCCAGCCATTTTATTTTATTTTAAGCTGGAAGTTTTGATACGGCCACACAACCGGGTAAAATGGGCGTGGCTACATAAGGTGAATACTGCTTCTCTTTCTACATGGTTGAGTGTTGATATGGATGCATTTTAGATTTTATTTGCAGATATTTGATATGTAGTGATAATAAAAAAATGCAGATATGTGTGTACATGTAGGGCTGGGCAATATATCGATATTATATCGATATTGCGATATGAAACTAGGTATCGTGATATGGCATAGGTGTTGTCTTTCCCTTGTTTTGAAGGCTGCATTACTGTAAAATGATGTAGTTTTCTGAACTTCGCAGAATGTTCTATTATTTGCCTTTACCCACTTAGTCATTATCTCCACATTACTGATGATTATCAAAAATCTCATTGTGTAAATATTTTGTGAAAGCACCAAGTTAGAAGTTACCTAGCCTGGTAAACCAGCCGGTCATGTGAACTCCCATTTCATTAAATCCTACCAGACCGTCTGTCCTTAAGCATTCACGCGGTGTTTAGGGGTGTCTAAAATAATCAATTATAAGATGCATCGCGATGCGGATGTACACGATTCTGCATCGATTCACAAATGTCAAAAATCGATTATTAAAAAAAAATATATATATATATATTTTTTTTTATAATCGAATAAAATATAATGGAAGTACATGCATTTGTTTATTTTAATTATGGATCATAATACAATGCATTTCCAATTTAAAAGTAGCCACACAGTGAGAAAAAAGAAAGTGAGAAAAAATAAATCATGTATTGGGGGAAAAAAAGTGATGCATCGATTTTAAGATGCATCGAGATGCAATCGAATCGTAGCCCTCTGAATCGAATCGTGAGGCCAGTGAAGATTCACAGCCCTAGTTTGCAGTGGGCGGAAGTTGGGGTGGGGGGTGAGGGGTGTACTTGCCTTGAGAGACAACTCCTTCAGCCAATCAGCATTGGGTCCAGTCAAACCCAAATCCACTTGGGAGAACGTCAAAAAACATATTTTCCGCTGAGAAACCCCGCTGTTGCATACTCCTGTACTTGTTTAATTGTTATTATTGAGTCTGTTTCTGCCATATCTATAAAGTAAGAACTAAACCAAACCCTCGCTGTGTGGTTTTGGTGTTTTGCGGAAAAAGTGTCTCTCCTCTTGACTTTGACCAGCTAGTAGTGTGGCTCTCATGGAAAAAATAGTGAGAATCACTGTGTACGCAGTCTTTCAAATAGATGTTGTAGGGAACTGGGAAGCTCTGAATGGCTGGAATCAACTTCTACATTTTGCACTGAATCAAATCAGTAGGAAAACAACAAAGCGTAGGAACCTGATTGCAAAAACCTCAGCAGGTGATCGACTTTTCTCAGCCGCCAAGCTTGAATTTGAATTTGCTGTTTAAGAAGCTGTTGGGAAGCCGGGACAAACCTGCACATTGTCTGCAGAGTTTCCCCGGCCACTCAGCTCTGTAGGAATTGAATGAACTCGTTGGTGGTGGTGGTGGTGAGTGCTGGGTGCTGATGGAGGGTCTGGTTCCTCTCTGCAGATGTGAAGAGTCCAGGGCAGAAGGACGTGCTGATGGGTGATGAGATTGATGAGGAGCCGTGTGTGTTTGGCTTCAGCTGCTCCACGGACCTGCTGGGGCTGGATGGAGAGGATGACGTCTTCAGCCCGTAAGTCTGCCTGCCTGCATGTCTCAGTGTCTCTGGCCTGTCAGTGGATCCCTTTGTTCTTTACCTTAACAGTGTTGTTTTGTTTTACAGCTTTACCTTCATCAAGAACATCCCGTCCCTCTCCCAGCAGGCCAAACCCAGTGCCAGACATATTCCCCCCAAAACCAGGAGCGCACCCAAGGCCACGCTGGTGTTGGGCCTGGTGAGTTCAGTCCTGCTGCTTCAGATACTTTATCATCCTCAGAAAGGAGATGGGGCTCTGTCTGTCTGTTTCTTACACACACACACACACACACACACACACACACACACACACACACACACACACACACACACACACACACACACACAAGAGACAGACAGGCACACACATGCACACATAAACAAGAGACAGACACACACACTGATGACATCACTGATGATCACTGGCGCCGGAACAAGGGGGACATGGGGACATTTTGTCCCCCTTAAAATTTGGTCCCCCTAAAAAAAAGTGTATTGAAAGAAGATGGCGCCGGGAGAAGGCGACTCGCTAGGGAGCTCTAGTGACTTCATAGACAAATAGGCTTGTATTCCAGTGTAAACGCGTTTTGTTTTGATTTCGTTGCTTCGACTTGCTTTGTAAATATCTATTGTATATAACAGTGTAACTGAATAGTGTAGATAGTGGCGTCTTCGCACTTTTCTTTGCAAGAAACCGCGACGGCGGGGACCCGCTCTGCCCGCCTTGTCCGCTCGCACGCAAAAAAACAACAACAAACAACAGCCCCGCGCCCCCCCGCCATGGAGGCAGAGAACGGAGGCACGGACACCAGCGGATATAACATGGAAATCAGCGTCGGAATAAAATACAACAGGGACGCGCTGATCAAAATCAGGAAAGAACGGATATATCCCAACAGCAACTGGCAAGCTCCAGATCTTACGGATTTTCCCGAACTCAAAAAACAACGCTGGAGGAGGGGGAAGAGAGGGGGGCTTCTCGCCCGCTTGAGGAAGCGCGCGGATAAACCACCTCTCCCAAGCATACTGCTGGCAAATGTTCAATCGCTGGAGAATAAACTTTGTGAACTAAGAGCGCGTGCACAATACCAAAAAGACATAGCGCAATGCAATGTTCTGTGCCTAACGGAAACCTGGCTTACTCCTGACACAACGGACCACTCTATCGCGCTACCAGGATTCAGTGTATTCAGAGGAGACAGAAACGAACAATCCGGTAAGAAGAAGGGAGGGGGCGTATGTCTTATGATTAACGAAAACTGGTGTGTAAACACCACAGACATTGGGAAACACTGCTCAGCAGATCTTGAATATGTAATGGTACAATGCGTGCCGTTCTGGAGTCCGAGGGAATTCACGACAGTCACCATCATGGGTGTATACGTTCCTCCACAAGCGAACGTGACTGTCGCACTGAAAGAGCTGCAACGCGCCATCAGTGCACAGGAGACAAAACAACCCGAAATGGCCCTGGTGGTGACTGGGGATTTTAACAGGGCAAACCTGAGAGGCAGAATGCACACATTGTACCAGCACATTCACTTCCCCACGCGAGGCAGTAACACACTGGACAAATGTTACTCAAACATCCGACATGGCTACAAAGCCGTCCCTCGCCCCCCTTTCGGCAAATCGGACCACGCCTCCATCCTACTTGTACCCAGGTACAAACAAAAACTAAAAAGACAACCCCCAGCATTCCGAACCGCCCACTGCTGGTCAGACCAATCAGACGACATCCTGAGGGACTGCTTTGACCAAGTGGTGTGGGAGGAGTTCAAAGCTGCGGGAGACCTGGGCGAGTATGCAGATACGGTGTCATGCTTCATAAAGAAGTGCACCGACGACATAGTCCCCACAAAAAAAGTCAAAATAATGCCGAACCAAAAGCCTTGCGTCAACAGCGACGTCAGGGCTGCCCTTCACGCCAGGACCACCGCCTTCAGCTCTGGCACAACTGACCAATACAAGCAGGCACAATATGCCCTCCGGACCGCTATAAAAATAGCACGTAGAGATTATGGAAGGCAGCTGGAGTCAAAACTGGACACTAACAACCCCAGACACCTGTGGAGAGGGCTCCATGCTGCCACAGACTTCAAAGAGGTGAAACGACAGAACCCCAGCACGTCACCCACCCTACCGGACGAACTCAACGCGTTCTACGCTAGGTTCGACCCCTCTGCCAGAGCGCCTCCCCTCCTCCCCCCCCCCTCTCCCACCCCTCTCCCCCTCTCCTCCCCCCCATCACCCCCCCTCCCTCCTCCCCCCCACCACCCCTCCCCTCCCCACCCCCCCTCCTCTCCTCCCCCCCCACCTCTCCCCCCCATCACCCCTCTCCTCCCCTCCTCCCCCCCCTGCCACCTCTCCCCCCCCATCACCTCTCCCCCTCGCCGCCCCCCCACCACCCCTCCTCCTCTCCCCCCCCCAATCACCTCCCCTCCCCCCTTCCTCCCCCCCACCCCCCTTCCTCCCCCCCACCCCCCGATCACCTCCCCTCCCCCCTTCCTCCCCCCCACCCCTCAGCACCCGCACCCCCCCCCATTCCCACCTAACCACCAACCCCACCCACCCTCCACCCCCCACAGACCACCCCCTCACCATCACTGAGGATGAAGTGTGCCGGTCGTTCCTGCGTATCAACCCACGCAAGGCGGCCGGCCCGGACGGCATCCCTGGGCGGGTCCTCAAGGCCTGCGCCCACCAGCTGGCAGCCGTGTACACAGACATCTTCAACCAGTCCCTCTCCCTCCGACGAGTTCCCTCCTGCTTCAAGGCAGCAACAATCATCCCCATTCCCAAACAGAAAAAAGTGACCAGCCTCAATGACTGGCGCCCTATAGCCCTCACACCAATAGCCAGCAAGTGCCTTGAAAAGCTGGTCATATCAAAGATCCGTCCCACACTCCCCCCGGACCACGACCCGCTGCAGTTTGCATACCGCCCCAACAGGAGCACAGCGGATGCAGTGGCACACGTGCTCCACACCGCCCTGTCCCACCTGGAGGGGAAGGACACCTATG
The DNA here is from genome assembly GCF_964638095.1 of Poromitra crassiceps. NCBI lineage: Eukaryota > Metazoa > Chordata > Actinopteri > Beryciformes > Melamphaidae > Poromitra > Poromitra crassiceps. Next base: position 81,324 of record NW_028152031.1, read on the forward strand.
TGAGAATGCTGTTCGTGGACTACAGCTCAGCATTCAACACCATAGTACCCTCCAGGCTGGTAAGCAAACTCAGGGACCTGGGACTAAACACAGCGATGTGCGACTGGATCCTGGACTTCCTGACAGACCGCCGCCAGGTGGTGAGGGTGGGCAACCTCACCTCCTCCCCGCTGACCATCAGCATAGGAGCACCCCAGGGGTGCGTCTCCAGCCCCTTCTGGTACGACCTCTACACCCACGACTGCGTGGCGACTCAAACTTCAAACACCATCGTGAAGTTTGCAGACGACACAGCAGTCGTGGGGCTGATCTCGGGGGGCGACGAGACGGCCTACAGAGAGGAGGTGAGGGTCCTGGAACAATGGTGCCAGGACAACCACCTCTCTCTGAACGTCTCCAAGACCAAGGAGATCATTGTGGACTACAGGAGAGGGGGGGGCACACACCCCCCAATCACCATCAACGGCACAGTGGTGGAAAGGGTGGACAGCTTCAAGTACCTGGGAGTCAACATCCACCAGGACCTGACCTGGGCCGGCCACACCGCCACTGTTGTCAAAAAGGCCCAACAGCGAATACACGGACTCAGGCGCCTGAAGAAGTTTGGGCTAAGGAAAGAAATCCTCAGGGACTTCTACAGAGGCACCATTGAAAGCCTGCTGACTGGCTGCTTCACCGCCTGGTACGGGAACTGTACCACCATGGACCGCAGGGCGCTACGGAGGGTGAGGCGCGCGGCCCAGCACGTAACAGGAGACGAGTTGCCAGAACTGCACGAACTGTATAACCAGCGGTGCCTCAGGAGGTCCCTGAAGATCATCAAAGACACAAACCATCCCCACAACAGCCTGTTCTCCCGGCTACCCTCAGGGAGGAGATACAGGGTTCCAAAAACACGCACAAATCGCTTGAGGAACAGTTTCTTCCCGCAGGCCACGAGACTCCTAAATATGCACAAATAGTGCAGTAGTCGTACCGCAGTACCGTACTGCAGCTGCTACTATTACGGATGCCTAACGTTTAATTGTAAATTTAAGTGTATGTTTAATAAGGTGCCTAACGTTTAATTGTAAATTTAAGTGTATGTTTAATAAGGTACATGCTATTTGCACATGTATGTATAAAACGTCGAATTTGGAATGTCTGAACACGTCTAACGTATGCACATGACATGTGCACCTATGTGCAATGAATATGCCACTGTCGTATAAGCCACCGACTTGTCTTATTGCTTATAAGATGCCTATTTCTTATTGCCTTATTGCTGTCTTATTGCTTATTGATGCCTATTTCTTATTGCCTATTACTTATTGCTGTTGCCTATTTGTACTATGTCGTAAACGGAGTCCACTGCACAAGAATTTCACACGTGGTACTTGTACCATGGAGTGACAATAAAAATCTTGAATCTTGAATCTTGAATCTTGAAAAAAAAAAAAAAAATTTTTTTTTTTTTTTTTTTTTTTTAATCTGAGGGGGCAACTGCCCCTGACGCTTAGAGCCCACTTTACACTGTTTACACAGCCTGTGATGCTTGTTAAAGCCGTGATCATTGTGGGATTATTACACCTGAGACAGACAGACCCAGGGATCAAGTTACAGAGAGCCCACTTTACACTGTTTACACAGCCTGTGACACTTGTTAAAGCCATGATCATTGTGGGATTATTACACCTGAGAGACAGACAGACCTGGACTCTGTACTGCACTCACTGTCATTGGCTGCTGCTATAATCGTATACGGTTATTGTTATTTTATTTTTGTTTTGAGATGACAAGTTTTGCACTGTGTTTCGAAGTGATAATAATAATAATAATAATAAGTTCAGTGTTTCTGCCTGTGTTGCTGTCTGTTGTAGTGTAATTATAAAATTACCTAAAGGGAGAGCAGGTCACCAAGTGAGTGAGAAAAGGAAAAATACTGAATAATTACATTACTACAGTATAATCCTAATGTTAATTTAAAATGAGATATTCATCTAAATATGGCTAAAAATCATCCAAGCGTCCATAAAAACGTCAATTTTTCGTCGGCGCCCTAATGGGCGCCGAAAAAAAAAAAAAAAAAAAAAAAAAAAAATTGATTTTTTTTTTTTTTTGTGTCCCCCTTATTGCAAACTCGTTCCGGCGCCACTGCTGATGATGAGAGAGGGGGAGCTCTCGACAAGTGAAAACAAAGTATTTTCTAACAAGCGTACCAGTCGATGGATTTCTGCCATTTGCAATTGCAACTAACGGCACAGTTGAGAAGTGTTCACACATTCAAGCCTCTCTTTTTCATTGTCTGTGAGCTTCTGCTAATTTTCATTATAAAAATTCTCAGTGTTGTAACAGTAATTATTAACCTTGGGTGGGTATACTGTGTACTTGCCTTGACAGACAACTCCTTCAGCCAATCAGCGGTGGATCCAGTCAAACCCAAATCCACTCGGGAGAACGACAAAAACACATTTTCCGCTGAGAAACTCCGCTGTTGCAAACTCCTGTTCTTGTTATTGAGTCTATTTATGCAATAACTGCACTTTATGGCTGCTCGACAAACATTAACATTACTCCTCGAGACGATCAGGCAAGGAGGCGGCCATTATTGTTTTGTTAGTGCAGTGCTAGTGGCGTTCCTGATTGGCCAACTTGTGCAGTCGCTGATTGGCTCTTCCACTTTGCAGTTTCTGCTTGAGGCCAGATGGTCCCGCAGAACCAAATGAAATGTGAGTTCCTGTGACCGCGGCTGGTTTACCAGGCTACGTACATCATTACAGTACAGAAAGCCATCTTGGTTTCCTACTATAAGGTAGTCTCTCCCCAGACTCAAACATACGTTGAATCGCTGCGCTCCACATACTACATAAATGAGTCTGTGCCACTTCACAGCCACTGCTGGTTTTTAAGGCGGGTTGAAATTAAATTAGTGACGGGTCGTAGCACCGATGAGAGAGATCCTGATTGGAGAGGACTGAATCCATTACTGGCATATGACTGGCCAAGTGAACGGTTCCCTCCCATAACCACTGCCAGCCCTCTGAGGGAAAGTGTCCCAGACCCAGAGAGAGCTCTGCAGCATGCAGTAACGTAGTGTATCAGACCCAGAGAGAGCTCTGCAGCATGCAGTAACGTAGTGTATCAGACCCAGAGAGAGCTCTGCAGCATGCAGTAACGTAGTGTATCAGACCCAGAGAGAGATCTGCAGCATGCAGTAACGTAGTGTATCAGACCCAGAGAGAGCTCTGCAGCATGCAGTAACGTAGTGTATCAGACCCAGAGAGAGATCTGCAGCATGCAGTAACATAGTGTATCAGACCCAGAGAGAGCTCTGCAGCATGCAGTAATGTAGTGTATCAGACCCAGAGAGAGCTCTGCAGCATGCAGTAATGTAGTGTATCAGACCCAGACAGAGATCTGCAGCATGCAGTAACATAGTGTATCAGACCCAGAGAGAGCTCTGCAGCATGCAGTAATGTAGTGTATCAGACCCAGACAGAGATCTGCAGCATGCAGTAACGTAGTGTATCAGACCCAGAGAGAGCTCTGCAGCATGCAGTAATGTAGTGTATCAGACCCAGACAGAGATCTGCAGCATGCAGTAACATAGTGTATCAGACCCAGAGAGAGCTCTGCAGCATGCAGTAACGTAGTGTATCAGACCCAGAGAGAGCTCTGCAGCATGCAGTAACGTAGTGTATCAGACCCAGAGAGAGCTCTGCAGCATGCAGTAACGTAGTGTATCAGACCCAGAGAGAGATCTGCAGCATGCAGTAACGTAGTGTATCAGACCCAGAGAGAGCTCTGCAGCATGCAGTAACGTAGTGTATCAGACCCAGAGAGAGATCTGCAGCATGCAGTAACGTAGTGTATCAGACCCAGACAGAGCTCTGCAGCATGCAGTAACGTAGTGTATCAGACCCAGAGAGAGATCTGCAGCATGCAGTAACGTAGTGTATCAGACCCAGAGAGAGATCTGCAGCATGCAGTAACGTAGTGTATCAGACCCAGAGAGAGCTCTGCAGCATGCAGTAACGTAGTGTATCAGACCCAGAGAGAGCTCTGCAGCATGCAGTAACGTAGTGTATCAGACCCAGAGAGAGCTCTGCAGCATGCAGTAACATAGTGTATCAGACCCAGAGAGAGCTCTGCAGCATGCAGTAACGTAGTGTATCAGACCCAGAGAGAGCTCTGCAGCATGCAGTAACGTAGTGTATCAGACCCAGAGAGAGCTCTGCAGCATGCAGTAACGTAGTGTATCAGACCCAGAGAGAGATCTGCAGCATGCAGTAACGTAGTGTATCAGACCCAGAGAGAGCTCTGCAGCATGCAGTAACGTAGTGTATCAGACCCAGAGAGAGATCTGCAGCATGCAGTAACGTAGTGTATCAGACCCAGAGAGAGATCTGCAGCATGCAGTAACGTAGTGTATCAGACCCAGAGAGAGCTCTGCAGCATGCAGTAACGTAGTGTATCAGACCCAGAGAGAGATCTGCAGCATGCAGTAACGTAGTGTATCAGACCCAGAGAGAGATCTGCAGCATGCAGTAACGTAGTGTATCAGACCCAGAGAGAGCTCTGCAGCATGCAGTAACGTAGTGTATCAGACCCAGAGAGAGCTCTGCAGCATGCAGTAACATAGTGTCCCAGACCCAGAGAGAGCTCTGCAGCATGCAGTAACGTAGTGTATCAGACCCAGAGAGAGCTCTGCAGCATGCAGTAACGTAGTGTATCAGACCCAGAGAGAGCTCTGCAGCATGCAGTAACGTAGTGTATCAGACCCAGAGAGAGATCTGCAGCATGCAGTAACGTAGTGTATCAGACCCAGAGAGAGCTCTGCAGCATGCAGTAACGTAGTGTATCAGACCCAGAGAGAGATCTGCAGCATGCAGTAACGTAGTGTATCAGACCCAGAGAGAGCTCTGCAGCATGCAGTAACGTAGTGTATCAGACCCAGAGAGAGATCTGCAGCATGCAGTAACGTAGTGTATCAGACCCAGAGAGAGATCTGCAGCATGCAGTAACGTAGTGTATCAGACCCAGAGAGAGCTCTGCAGCATGCAGTAACGTAGTGTATCAGACCCAGAGAGAGATCTGCAGCATGCAGTAACGTAGTGTATCAGACCCAGAGAGAGCTCTGCAGCATGCAGTAACGTAGTGTATCAGACCCAGAGAGAGCTCTGCAGCATGCAGTAACGTAGTGTATCAGACCCAGAGAGAGATCTGCAGCATGCAGTAACGTAGTGTATCAGACCCAGAGAGAGATCTGCAGCATGCAGTAACGTAGTGTATCAGACCCAGAGAGAGATCTGCAGCATGCAGTAACGTAGTGTATCAGACCCAGAGAGAGATCTGCAGCATGCAGTAACGTAGTGTATCAGACCCAGAGAGAGATCTGCAGCATGCAGTAACATAGTGTATCAGCATAAGAACTCTCATGGGTCTGGCATTGAGACTAACTATAAGGTGACTCTGTCTCTGTGCCTGCAGGATGAAACCCTGATGTTCAGCTCGCTGAACGTGATCGAGGAGGCGGAGCACTCCTTCCACACCACCTTCCACCACCACCACCAGTACAAGGTGAGGCTGTGGCACATCAACAGTGTGCCTCTTTGATGTTTCCTCCTATCACAAGCAGTGTTGGGGGTAACTCATTACGAAAGTAACATATTACATGTAATATATTACTTTTAGCAGTAACTCAGTAATATAACTTATTACTTATAGGATTTCAGTAATATTATACCAGTTACTTTGTCAAGTAACTCAAGTTACAAATTGAGTTACATTTTATTAAATCAAAGCACATGTTTAAATAAAGATACAATCATTTCCTAATCAAACTGAGTTTTTATGCAAATAACCACTATAGATGACAATAACAAAGGAAAAGAATAACATTTAGAATGTTGGATTGTTTACACTGACTTCAAGGTGGTTGAAATTATTTTTCGGGATGGTTCCGGGGTGGCGATGTCATTCTGCTGCTGCTGTTGTTTTGGTCAAAGTAATGCAAAAGTAGTGTAATAAGTAACAAGTTACTCTACACATACAGAAATATTGTAAAGTAACTTATTACTTTCAAATGAAAGTAACTAGTAATATGTAGTATATTACATTTTGAACGTAACTTGCTGATCACAAGCGATGTGAATCAGACAAACGCTCGCAGGAAAGTGAGGAAAAAGCTGTTGATCCTCAGCTGCCCCCTGTTTTGCCTGATTTATTGAATGTTCTTTGTTAGTACAGCTTGTTAGTTTGTTGCTGCTGCTGACTTGCATGTGTGTGTGTGTGAGAGGGACAGCGGTGCTTGTGGGAAATGTAGTCCTGGGCCCAGTTGCACAAAAAGCACCTTAGGTTAAGATTTCCCTTAGAGTCAGAGTTAAGGTGTCCATAAAATAGATTCTGCTGCACAAAACACCCTTAAATCTTCTCAATAAGGCTAAACATTTTAAGGAAAACATAAGCACAAGATTTAAGGGTGTTTTGTGCAGCAGATTCTATAATCTTAAAAGGTTGTGAATTTAACTTTGGGATTCCTGCATATACCCTGAAAATAGATTTAGTCAAATATTTGTGTGACTGAAGTGCTAGGTGAACAAGGAGGAACTAAGGAGAAAATGTAGAATATATATGCATTCATTATGGTACAGGACTTTATTTATCGACTCCCTCATCTTCTCATCAGGTATACATGGTCCTGCGGCCGCATGTGATGGAGTTCCTGCAGTCCATGGCAAAGATCTACGAGGTAAGTTTCACGCCCAAGAAAACGAGTTTTGAATATATTTAAAATGAAGCTGCCTGGTTCCTGTGACTACACTACAATAGAGTTTTCTTTGGACAAGCAAGTGCTTTCTGTCTGTATGTTTTCAGTGACAATATTCATCAGAATATGTATATATATATATATATACCGTAATTTCCGTACTATAAGCCGCACCGGAGTATAAGCCGCAGCAGCAAAATTGCCTGTTTGTTACATATATAAGCCGCACCGGACTATAAGCCGCGGGTGTTTTAATGTTTTTTTTTTTGTTTTGTTTTTTGTTTTAATGTTTAATTACCATATGTAAGGGTTCGTGCACAGAGGGGATTGTCGGGAAAGAGATGGCTGTTTGAGGAAGCTCCCATTTATTAACATTTCAACAAAACAACATAACACAACACCACCTGTGTTTTTTTTTACAGTGCACACAGTGTCCGCGGTGTGGTGAAAAGAGGGCAAGAGAGGAAATTAAAACAGAAGTGGATTTATAGTTAGAAAGAGTGCTAAAGAAGAGAGAATTCCGTTTTTTATTTTTATTTTTGCTGAAAAAATCCATAGATAAGCCGCACCGTTATATAAGCCGCAGGGGCCAAAAAACGGGGGAAAAGCCGCGGCTTATAGTCCGAAATTTACGGTATATATATAGTGACTGAATAATATTATAGGCATTTCCCCCATTTCTTTTGTCTCTCTACACAAACGGTAAATGTAAGGTGATTGAACTTTTGCTCTCACAGTATCTTTCTGTGCGGCTTATCTTATCGTCTTTATACATGCAAATAAACTGTGGTAAAGCGTGTTAGCGCTCTGCTCTGGGTGGGATGTTTTCAGCTGCTGTTTGTTTGTGTTCCAGATGTTTGTTTACACGACAGCCAAGAAGCAGTACGCAGAGAAGATCCTGGACATCCTGGACCCCGACCAGAAGCTGTTTCGGTGCGTCTTCCCCACATCCGCGTACACCATCAAAGTCATTCATCAAAGTTTTCCACAACACAGAGACTCACACTCCGTCAGGTTTATTAGTTACACCTGTGTTTCATCAAAGTTTTCCACAACACAGAGGCCCAATCCCAAACCAGCCCCTATCCCCTAACCCTATCCACTACCCCTCCGTTTGCGCGTTCACGCGTAGGTCCGCCATATTAAGGGCGTCCCAAACCAATTCCTACTGAGTGCAGGCGGCTTGTCAAACCCTTAAACAGCGAGTCTGCACTGGTGCAGGCTCGCCGACGGTTGCTGCAGAAACTACGTCCGGAGGAAACACCATTCAAGTGTAAGTTAGTTCCGTCTACTTCTTCCAAGTATTTTAGATCAAACACGTACCTTTATTTCCCTCATAGTGACTTTACATCTCGAACTAAATCATGGAATATGTCGAGTTATTAGTCCACAATTGAGAGGGTATAGGCTACTGTATTCAAGACAAAGTGGCTAAATGAGAGCTAAGCATAGACCTAATAAACACAGTCAAGAGCGATGCGAATATACAGCACGAAATTGCGATGCGAGTTTTGACCCACCTGTCAATCCACAGATGTGTTCCGACGCGTCGGAAGCGAATTTCTGAAAAATCGAAAAAATAAACACCGCAATAACGCTCAGCGAAAAGGACTTAGAAGCTTTATTTTGTAGCCCATGTGTGTCTTTTTCATATTTGTGGATGGTTATTAATTAAAAAATATATACATTTTGTGTGTAGTCTAAAACATGTCTATGCATAGACAACATTATCCTGGGCTAAATGAGAGCTAAGCATAGACATAACGTTAAAATCTTGTGCTCAGATAAATTACCTTTTATGCTAACGTGGAGGACTTCTCTAGTGTATATTTTTGTATTTACTGCTAATTATTCATTTTAATAATGTATTTACTGCTTGGTCTAAAATAGGTCTATACATTAGCCGGCTATATGAGAGCTAAATCATAGACGCCCCATTGAAATCACGTCTATTGTGGAACAGCATGACACAGGCAACGCGTCTGTCCGTCTCCATGGTGACGGCTCCTTCCTGTTTCCGGTAAGGTAGCGAGGGCGTCTCACTTGTTCGGCTTCTCTTTTATGCCTCTCCCCTTAATCAGCAGTGCCCTCTACAGCTGCGAGTGGAACTCCATTTGGAGTGGCACTCGGTAGTGAAGTGGTAGTGAGTAGGGAGTGGTTTGGGATTGGGCCAGAGACTCACACTCCGTCAGGTTTATCAGTTACACCTGTGTTTCATCAAAGTTTTCCACCACACAGAGACTCACACTCCATCAGGTTTATCAGTTACAGTGAACCCTTCTGCGTCCGTGTCTTCCTGTTAGTCGAGGTGCTTCTTGCTATTTTTTCCCTGTAATTTGCCTCGTCAGCGTCTGGGATTTATCCAGTCTGAATTACAGTCACTGACTACGTTTACACACACAAAATATTCAAGTTTTTGCCCTTACTCCGAAAAAAGACTCCACCTTTCATGCGTTCAAACACCTTCTTGAAAAGGTCCGCGTTGGGATATTTGCACATATCCAGAAACCTGTTGATATCCGAGTCTTTCATAATGAAAACCTGTTGATATCCAAGTCTTTCATAATGAAAACCTGTTGATATCCAAGTCTTTCATAATGGCTGAAAGGGTTTCTCCTTCCCACCAGAAAAGTGGGCTTTTCTTTCGGGGATGCATCTCTGGCTAGTTGGTTTGTTTACAAGCACATAGCTACTGTAGCTGACTGTGAATCAGAATCAGAATCAGAATCAGAAAGACTTTAATAATCCCCGGGGGGAAATTGGGACAAATCACAGCTGCTCGTTCACAAAACACACATATCCTAAAATAAATACACAGTAGTAGTGCAATAGTAAAATAAGCAGAATAGAAGAAACAACAACACAACATAGCATGGAGTAAACAGTATAAACAGTATAAACGTTAACCAGTATTACTGCGATAGGAGCAAAGTAGTACAACCTACTAAACCTATCTAAATAGTAACCTATCTAAATTATTGCACACTGAAACATGTATTATTATTCGGCTTGCCCTATACTTTACACGTGGCTCAGCCAGACACATTTCTAGTTAGCCTATCGGCTGGCTCAATCTCAGGGAGACTGAGCGTCTCCGAGGTGCTCTTTTAAGAGAGGCATTAAATAGGCCAATGGCCACAGGCAGGAATGATTTCTTGTGCCTCTCCGTGCTGCATCTAGGTGGAATCAGTCTCTCACTGAATGTACTCCTGTGTTTGACTAGCACGCCGTGGAGTGGGTGCGAGACATTGCTCATGATGGAGCGTAGCCTGGATAACGTTCTCTTCTCTGACACCGCAGTCAGAGAGCCCAGGTCCAGCCCCACAATGTCCCTGGCCTTACGGATCAGTTTGTTAAGTCTGTTGGCATCCGCCGCCTTCAGCCTACTGCCCCAGCACACAATAGCATAGAGGAAGGCACTAGCCACTACCGACTCATAGAACATCCTCAGCATGGTCCGGCAGACGTTGAAGGACCTCAGTCTTCTCAGAAAGTAGAGACGGTTTTGCCCCTTTTTGTAGAGTGCATCAGAGTTCTTAGCCCAGTCCAGTTTGTTGTCAATGTACACTCCAAGGTACTTGTAATCATCCACTATGTCAACACTGACCCCGTGGATTGAAACAGGGGTCACCGGAGCCTTGACCCTCCTCAGGTCCACCACCAGCTCCTTTGTCTTTGACACGTTGAGCTGCAGGTGGTTCTCCTCACACCATGTGACAAAGTTGGCCACCACATCCCGGTACTCATCTTCGTCACCATTTTTGATACATCCCACTATCGCAGAGTCGTCAGAGAACTTCTGAAGGTGGCAAGACTCAGTCAGGTAGGTGAAGTCCGTGGTGTAGATGGTGAAGAAGAAGGGAGAGAAGACCGTCCCCTGTGGAGCTCCAGTATTACTGACCACTCTGTCTGACACACAGTTCTGTAAGCGCACATATTGTGGTCTGCCAGACAGGTAATCCACAATCCAGGCCACCAGGGGGGCATCCACTCGCATCGCCGTCAGCTTCTCGCCCAGTAGAGCCGGCCTGATGGTGTTGAACGCACTGGAGAAGTCAAAGAACATGACTCTCACAGTGCTGGCTGGGTTGTCCAGGTGAGCGTAGGCACGGTTGGTCAGGTAGATGACCGCGTCCTCCACTCCCAGTCGGGGCTGGTAGGCGAACTGGAGGGGGTCAAGGGATGATTTGACTATAGGCCTGAGCTGCTGCAGGACGAGTTTCTCCAGGGTCTTCATGATGTGGGACGTCAAAGCTACCGGCCTGTAGTCATTGGAGCCGCTGGGTCTTGGCTTTTTCGGTACAGGAACGATACAGGACGTTTTCCACATCACGGGGACCTTTTGGAGACTCAGGCTCTTGTTGAAGATCAGCTGCAGTACATCACACAGCTGGGGGGCACAGGCTTTGAGCACCATAGGGCTGACGCCATCCGGGCCAGCTGCTTTTCTCGTGTGTAGTCTCATCAGCTGATTCTTCACCTGGTCCGCTGTGATGGTCAGCGTGGGTGGGGGGGGGGGGGGGTGGCATCCTCAGCTCTGAAGCCCTTTGGGGGAGGGGGGGGGGATATGACCTAGTCTCTGGGTGACGGGGTATGAGGGGGGGGGGGAGGGGGGCCATCAAGTGGGCCATCAGCCGGAGCCAGAGAGAGGGCGGGGGGGGGGGGAGAGCCGTGTGGCGGGGGCTGCTGTTGGAATGCAGCCGTCAGGAGAGTCAGGAGAGTCGGGGGAGGGGGCACCCGGGCCAGCTGCATCAAACCTGTTGAAAAACAGATTCAATTCATTGGCCCGATCAACCCCCCCCCTCCACCCCCCCGCCCCCTGCTTTGTTAAAGCCCGTGATGGCTCTCACACCTCTCCACACCTCTCTCATATTGTTCTGCTGAAGCTTTGCCTCCAGCTTTGCCCTATAGCACTCTTTAGCTACTCTAATGCTCGCTTTCAGTTCTCCCTGGATGGCTCTGATCCTGTCTCTGTCCCCCGACCTAAATGCACTTTTCTTGGCGTTCAGGATGGCCTTAATGTCTTTAGTTACCCAAGCTTTGTTGTTTGGAAAACATTTTATTACCTTTGTGGGTATGTTGCAGTCCACACAAAAGTTTATGTAGTCCGTAATGCACTCTGTGATTCCATCTATATCCTCTCCATGTGGGTCACAGAGTGCCTGCCAGTCCGTTACCTCAAAGCAGGCTCTAAGCGCCTCAGTTCCCTCCTCTGACCATACTGTAACGTGTCGGGTAATCCAGGTATTACCTGTAATGTGATGTACAAGAGAAGTGTCTAGATTGTAGCTAGGAACTAATGTGTGTGGGTGCGTTCCTAGGGGAAACGGGGTATATAGGACCAGCGGCCGCTGTGCCGGGGGAGTCAAGCTATGGAGTGAGCGAGACCGGGTGTTGTGTGTAGAGCTAGCTCTGTGAAGCTAGCTGCTAGGAGCTAAAGAAGCCTGTGAATAAAGAACCTGTACCAACTACAACTCTCCGTTCTTTGGCGTATCACCGATACGTTACATTGGTGTCAGGCAGTAAAGCGGTAGCGCCTCTGATTCGGTCAAGAGGGGAGAGAGTGAGGAGGAACGGCGGAGAAAAGTTGGAGATCAAAGGCTCGAGCGAACTAGCGGTAGCGAGCTAGCTGTGTGAGCTAGCTGCTACGAGCGCCACGTGTGATGGTGCGATTAGAAGAATGCCTGTCGGCGAACGGGAGAAAAGAAGAGCTGACGACAGAGATCAGCTCGGCGCTGGCGGCCATGGAAGCCCGTGTGTTGAAAGAAGTCAGACGGCTGTTGGAGACGATACCAGCCTGGGCAGAGGGGCTTATGGAGCTGCTACGAGAGCTCGCGCAGCACGGAGAGAAGCGGACGGAGGAGCCACAAAATAGACTGTGCTGGAGCTGTGGAGAACCGGGCCACGTGGCGAGGTGGTGCCGAAGCGAGCCCGGGAGACGGACCGGGTATGCGGGACAACGACATGGACAGCAGGGAGCCTGCTGGGCATGCGGCGCGATCGGACATTTAGCCAGAGAATGTCAAGAAGCTGTCGAGGACTGGAGAACAGCGGGAGAGGAGAGACGTGCGGGCGGTGGACAGGTGAGACTTTGTTGGACGTGCAGGTCGCCTGAACATTTAGCTAGAGACTGCACTAAGAGTGTGAACGCTGGAAGAGACACACAGCCGGGGGAGCAGCCCGAGCAACAAGCAGTGGAGCAGCCTGAGCAACAAGCGGCGGAGCAGCGGGGCAGTACAGAGCCGATTGTGCTGGGCAGGAGAGTGACTGTTGATCCGGCCCAGGCTAGCTGCTCTGGAGCGGGGATCGTTTTGAACAGCCAGAGGGAAGTGAGCGACATCACCTGCAGTGCTGTTACAGTCGGGGGAGTGGCGCTCGTGTCCCCGGGGGAGCGAGAGAGGTCAACGCTGGAGGAACCGGCCCAACCAAGCCGCTACACAACCCCCACGGCTGCACTGCAGAAAGTCGAGGTGGAGATCGACGCCGATGGTGTCCGCCCTGCTGTCCTCAACACGCCGCCCCCTGGGGGAGCGGGACGGGAGGACGAGCGAGTGCAAGACCGGGAGGATGAGAATGTGACTATGGAGGATGTCGATCTGGAGGAGTGGATACGCAGACAGGCGGAGGACGCTAGCGTTGGACCGGTGTACAGGTGGGTGGCGGCCGGATACCGGCCTCGCCTGGAGGAGATGTGCATGTGTTCAAGTACCACGAAGGAACTGTGGGAGTTGTTTCCGGACCTGAGGGTGAGGGAGTCGGGGATTCTGGGGTTAGATGGGCGCGGAAAGAGTGGCAGCGTCGTGGTGGTGCCCAGCTGCCTGCGGGGACTGGCGCTACGGGGGGCGCACAGGGGCCGCAGGGGTCAGGGGCATCGAGGGGCTGAAGAAACACTCAGCCGCCTTTGTCGGGTTTTCTACTGGGTACAGATGAAGGGAGACGTAGAGGACTACTGCCTTAGTTGTGTCGACTGTAATGTACTTCAGGGGGGACAGAAGCTGTAAAAGGGGGGATGGAAATAGTGGTTGAAGTGAAGTGGGATAATGTGAATAAGAAAAAAAGGTTTAAATGAAGGTAATGAAAAAAGAATGATGTAAATGTTGGGGGTTATTGTCGAACTGAAATTATAGGTGGGTTGAATTGAAGATGAGTGTAAAGAAAAGAGGAAAACGAAATAAGGTAAATGTGGGGGTTATTGGTAAATTGAAATGTGTGTAAAAAAAGAGAATTGAAATGTGGGTTGAATTTAAGGAATGGGAAAAGAGGGAAGAAATGAGAAGAAATGCAAATGGTGGTGGTGGAACGAAAATTAAGAAGTAGTGAAATAATAAGAGACAAATTGGGGGAATACAAAATGTTGTGGGGTGGTGTGTTTTGGTACAGGGGGATATGTGTGGGTTGTGGGTGTCAATGTGGGCATTGAGCTAATGTTGGGTGAGGAGTATGTAACGTGTCGGGTAATCCAGGTATTACCTGTAATGTGATGTACAAGAGAAGTGTCTAGATTGTAGCTAGGAACTAATGTGTGTGGGTGCGTTCCTAGGGGAAACGGGGTATATAGGACCAGCGGCCGCTGTGCCGGGGGAGTCAAGCTATGGAGTGAGCGAGACCGGGTGTTGTGTGTAGAGCTAGCTCTGTGAAGCTAGCTGCTAGGAGCTAAAGAAGCCTGTGAATAAAGAACCTGTACCAACTACAACGCTCCGTTCTTTGGCGTATCACCGATACGTTACAATACCCTCACTGTCCTGGAGGATACAGGCAGCTTTTTTACCATCGGGGTATATCTAGATCTGAGGTAGACTAGGTTGTGGTCGGCGCGGCCAAGCGGGGGGAGGGGTGACGAAGAGTAGGCAGCATCCTTCACGTTCGCGTATACATCAAGTCAATAGTTTTATCGCCCCTAGTGCTACAGCTCACGTACTGTTTAAAGTTGGGCAGTGTCTTTGACATAGTCACGTGATTAAAATCTCCTGATATCAGTATCAATGCACTCGGGTGCTTAGATTGGAGTCCCGCAATGGCGTTGTGGATAATGTCACACGCTGATATCGGATTAGCGGAAGGTGGGATGTAGATCGCCACAACAATCACATGAGAGAATTCCCTAGGTACGTAGTATGGCCGTAATCCCACGGCTAAAAGCTCCGTGTCAGGTGAGCACGAGCGTTCTTTAATGCTGATATGGGCCGGATTACACCATTTATTGTTAACAAGAATGGCAAGGCCACCTCCCTTACTTTTACCGCTCGAAGTGCTATCACGGTCTGCCCGTATAGTCTGGAAGCCATCAATAGATGCGTTGCAGTCCGGAATGTCCTTATTTAGCCAGGTTTCCGTGAAGCACATTAGGCTGCACTCGCGAAATTCCCTCTGAGTCCTCGCCAGACCTGTTAATTCCTCCATTTTATTCGATATCGATCTGACGTTGCCCATCATCAGCGAGGGGAGATTAGGCTTGAATCTCCGACGTTCTCTTCTGGCTTCGTTTTTTCTCTGCCTCGCTCTCCTGCCTCTCCCCCTCCTACCACGCCGTGCATTCTCTATCAGTTCCTCCGGAATAAGCGGCGCTGGGACCGACTCGCCGTCCGGCGAACGGAGCTCCAGCAGCTGTGCTCTGCTGTAAACAATGGCCACATGTCCTGGCGCCAGCTGTTGTCCCCAGGCGATACATTGTAGAAGCAGTAAACCGGTCAAAAATACGTTAAAAATTCCTCTGAACCGCATGGTTACAGGCGGATACACTATTTACACAATATATACACACGATAAGTGTTAGAAAAGAGCGATAATAATAATAATAATACAAAGAGCACGGAAACGAACGAGCAGCTGCAACAAGCGACCTTCCTGGTCGACGCCTGCGCACACGCCTCAGGCAAGAGGCCAGGTCTGTCGCAAACTGTCATCAAAACCCCCTGATTGAGACGCATGTTCTGAATGTGCTTGTTGTCCAAAGAATGCTCCTAAAACCAGAATAATATCAACATATCCCACGTCTTAAAAAATGCTACATTAAAGCCTAATTCAGAATATCCAAACGGAATATGCTCACCTGTATACAATTCAGAATATTGTCATTTTGGTTTGGTTTGGTTTATTTGAAAGTTAAGGTGATAATACGGAAGATTTACATTTTCTTGTCTCTGACAACACCTATGGCCATGAGCAGTAATTGCAGATGAGATCCACACAGTGGTGCATATGTGACGTGAAGGTTTTTTTCCTTCTTCTTCTTAATACATTTAAGTTGGCCAGTAGGGGGCAGTAATGCAACACTTGGACGCCAACCACGCAGCTGTCAATCAAATCTTCATAATCCACGCACACATCTCAAATGAAGAAGTTGGTCAGCGGTGCTCATGGATCCTGTAAAGGCTCGCTCCTGGCCAATCCTGACGCTTGACTGCTGCGTAGGCGGGCGCAGGTTGTGTTCTGCCCAAATCTCCAGTGGGATCATAATAACGCAGAAACGGCAACTTGCTTCGACTCCGCCTACCCTCTCTGGCGGGTGCTGGGTGATGACAAAGACGTCAAGAACTGTGCGCCGCTTGTGATATCTTTGTTTTTTAGTTTGGGGGGCGGGGAAAGTGTCGCCACAGACACAAGTTCATAAATGTTGCAATACAGAGAGATGCAAGGGCTTCCATCAATGGGCGATGGGCTTAATCACCATTGTGTTAACTCACTTGAGGATATATAGTGACTTTACAGACATTTATTTACATGAAAATCGTAATCCCTTTTAAAAAGAAAAAACACACAAATAGTCCGCCCATCCCACAGACAGGAAAGAACCACAGTATGCCATTCCATAACTAACGGGAATAATAGTGGACAATATTGGTGTGCATGCGTGTAAACATTCTTAACACATTCACTGCCAGCCGTTTTTTTTTTACTGTAGGTAGCTTCTGCCAGAGGGTTTTTTTGAGGATTCTGGCTCATCTTTCAAGACCCAAGGATTCTTTTCTGCTAAGATTTTGTGAACACAAAATATCTCAAAAGAACTAATAGAATGTGTGCTTTCTCTGTCTAAAAGAGTTAGTTTGTAGAGTTAGTAGTTATGTAGGCATTAGCACTTGAATACAGCATGGTTTCAGCGTCTGAAAATTTAAGCTGAGATAATTAGCTTTTTGTGAAATTCGATAGAACAGTCACTTTAACCATTCATTTTTGGCATCAGTAAGACGTCAGACATCTAAACAATAGTTTTGAACAGTAATTTCCTCCATAACAGCAGGAAACACCCCTCTCCTTCAAACTCCTCCCTCCGTGTGTGTTCTTCTTGGCTGCAGCGGGCGTGTCACAAGCTCGTTTCTGCTGCTGCTGTAACCTCCCGTCACCAGGCTCACTGCTTTGCTGCTGCTCCTGTCTGCTGGCGGCCGCTAGGCAAGTCTGGATGGGCTCGCTCGTTTCTTGGGTTTTCGGTTGAGAGCTTTGATGAAGCTTTTGCGACTCTGGTCTTATTTATGCTGCGTGTTTCAAAGTGTCTTGCACCCATAATCTATTATGCAAATTTGCAATCCCCCCCCGCCAGCTCCCAAACGCGAAAGCGAAAGCGTTTTCGCCAATCCATTTTCATGAGAATGGCTTCCTCACACTGCTTTTTGCTTGCCTTCCTCTAGTCGGGAGAGCACTGTCGCCACTTAGTGGGTCGGTGGAATGGGTTGTACACGTTCGGTGGCTCCAATATTTTTATAGGAGACGTGGGGGGCATTGATCCACGTCCCACCGTTTTTTTTTGACGACTCAACTCGTCATTGGCAGTCAACCGTTGGATTTTTTTTGACGAGTCAACTCGCCATTGCCAGTGAATGTGTTAAAGTCGAGCTGAACCCAAAAATGACTTTTCTTTTCTTTTAGTTCAAATACCTGGGTATGCAGTGCACCTATTTAATAATGTATGCCAAAAAAATCACAAAAATATAATTTCTTTAGTTTTTCACACTTTTTCACATCAAAAGTTCATTTTTCAAGATGTCATTGATAACAGTAATCTACAGTTTGCTGATGTCACCTAGTACTATCAAATTTTTACCCCATTTCAACCAATCATATCATGACATGCAGCTATCAATCAAATCTTCATTTCAGGATAATTTTCTCTTCCAAATGAAGTAGAAAATGGCGCCTAGTGCCTGTCATCTGGCAGAATTCCTATCCCATAAACTAACTACTAACTTGGCCAATTGTATGAAACATGAACAAAAAACAAAAACTATAATCTCTAAGAATGCAAAGAAATGTAACTGGCTCGTTAAAACGCGCATTCCAGGAATATCGTATTTACAGAAATAGCGTAAATGGCGCGCGCTTGAGAGCGTGGTGGTCAGGGGTCGCCCCTCGGAGATTCCAGGCGGGCGGGCAGCACCCATGCATCGGATTGTCCGCTCGCTCCGCATGAAGCAGGTGGCTGCCTGGTACTCTGCGGATCCCACTCGCGTAGCACGACAACACGCTGAATCCCACTCGATTTGGGGTAGGGATGGGGGAGAGTACTCGGGTACTCGAGTACTCGTTTGTAACGAGAGTACTCGAGTACCATTTCCGCTGTCCGGGTACTCGCCCACCCCCCTCCCCTATAAAAATGGCCGATCTAACGTTAACAGCGTCTGGCGAATCGCCAGCAACACAGACGTCCATGTATATTAACGCAATCTATATTCAGCAGATGTAAAATAAACAAGATTTGATTGCAGTTGTTTTCCGTTCATGGCCAATTTATATATAGATGTGCAAGCAAAGATGTTAACGTTAGATGTTTTTTACTCGGACGGACCACTTTGACTAACGGACCCCTGACAGTAACTTTGTTTACCATAGCCAAACGTTCCGTGTTTCACCACGGGCGGGGACCATCACTCGGATGTTGTTGGTGGTTTTTGCGGTTAACGTTAGCGAACATTATTACTGTTTGCAGTTATCATGTTTGCAGTTATCACTTTTTGGCAGAACACCAGAGTTTTTAATAAGTGGATTTACTTAACAGTGATCAAGAAGCAGTATGGAATGATTACCGACATGTATTGGGAATTACTTTTACTGAGGTAGGCTAACGGCTAACACCGGATCACCTTATCACAGTCAATCTGTAAAAACTAAAAAGTGCACCAGGCAGCGCTTTTTCCATGCAAAATTGGTAATGTGTGTGAAGTTGCTGTGAACAGCCCCATACAAAGCAGATCACCCCTGCTCTCATCACAGGCATTTGGCGAATGCTAATGGTAACTGCTTAACATAGCCAAACTTAGGATCTTTCATGTGTGTGTGTCGTTCCCCCGGGGGGGGGAGTACTCGAGTACTCTTTCATAACAGAAGGAGAGTACTCGAGTATTTAAATCCCTTACAATGCCCATCCCTAATTTGGGGGTTGAACACGCCATGATTGACCAATGCAAAAGCCAGTCGACAATTGTCAAATCAAATCATCAACACCATATATGGTCCGCCTCTCAATTTGTTTTCAGTCTAAAACGGACTCAGACGCACGTGACGAACGGGTTCAGCTCGACTTTAATGAGTTGAGCAGTAAAATGAGCTTGAAGCGTCCAGCATGTTGTGTGACTTGTTGTTTATGTCTTTATCTAGGTACCGTCTGTACCAGAGGCCTGTACTACGAATGTTGTATTAGAAGATCCAGGATCTGTCCCTTGATCTGGTTTGTCTAAACCAGATCAGCTCGATTGTAGTTAACTTGTACTACGAACGTCGATTGGCACTCGTTAACTCGAACCAGGTTTTTCTAATCAAGCTGACAGCGCGTGCACATGAAAATGCCCGTGCACTGGAGCTCGTGCCCGCAAAAGAGGCGTGGTTTTTAACAACTGCCAATCAGAGTGCAATATGGACTGCTCCAACTCCGACAGCGCCAGACACGCCTATTTCCTCATTGAATGAAACCGCAAATACAAATCTGCGTTGGATATTATTACTGTTCCGAATGACTGTCTAAAGTGACCACTTTTATCCACACCAGTAATTTATTTGAAGAGCGGTTTCGTAGGCTATCTACAGCTCTCTATCTACAGTCTTTTGTGGAAGCAATGTGTAATCTATCTCAGTCCAAAATCCGTATGTAGCTATAGACCATTTAGGCTCAATGAATAATAATGATCCGTGTCTGTACTTTGTTCAGTATATTGTATTTCAATTTGTAACCGTCAAATAAAATAAAATAAAATAAAATAAAATCAATGTGTTTAGTCGCACTGATTGAATAATTCCTATAGGCTAATCAATAAAAAAAAGAATGATAATAAAATAAAATAAATGCTTCTGAACTGAATCGACACGGTATGTGCGGGCATAGATTTCATTTTTAAAAAATAGTCTATTTTGTGGTCACATGGCTATTGTAATGTCAGCAGAGTCGCATATCTCCATATTTCATATAATGATGCTGGAAATATGAAGTTCAATCACATCATACAGGCCAAAAGCAACAGAGTTGCAGCTGCAAAATGCAGGAGTAGCCTAGATATGAATCATCTTAATATGGGATCGCCTGTGTGCAGGTGATCCCATATTAAATTGCTTAGATGTAGTAGGCTGTATGACCATTTCAATTCCAACCCAACGTCAGTCTCAGCTCCGTTGCGCACACGGCACCGTGCGCTTTGGAGACGTTTATGTAACCTTTTTATGCCGGTTTAGTGATATGTCTCCACTCACTATTCAGCTGCAATCGATCAGCGGGGTCAAACAACGTATCTAGGCTACTTGAGAGCACAAAAATGAATATATAAAAACATATTCCAAAGTGGTAAGTAGGGCTTAATTAAAATGTAGCCTGCAACAAGTGCAAGGCTTTAGTCCTTGGTTAATTCAACATTACAATTTGTGCTCCTTCCTCGTCCAGAAAGGGGTTGGCCATTTTTCCAAACTGCTGATTTGATTGGTTCGTGGGCGGTGTATTTAAGGTCTAATCTTATCCTTGCAACTTAACCTGCTGCGGACCAGGTTAAGTGTGAAGCATAAGTTGCTATGGAAATATATGTCGGTAAGAAGTTAACTTGCTTTGTAGTACGGCCAAACCAGGTTTAAACCTGAAGTTACCTCGCTAAACCACTAATCTTGCTTTGTAGTACAGGCCCCAGGAGGACTGCATCTGTGTCTTGGGACATTATGTGAAGGACCTGGGCGTTCTGGGCAGAGACCTGGCCAAGATGGTGGTCCTGGACAATGCCCCCCACACCTACCCATACCATGTAAGCACCCACACCCACCTACTCAACCCACCTACAAGAAGCTAACACAATTAAAGAATGTATCAGAACGACTGGTTTGATCATAGCTTCACTGTTATCTCTCTACCTACAATACACATGATGGAATTCTGGACAAAATCATATCTGACAATACAAATATTCTCATATTTGGGTCCGAGAGACAACATTTCATCAAATGGAGGTCCGTGGCCCTAATGTGGACTCAATTAGTATCAACCAAGAATTTAAAGTCCCTGGAAACCAGAAATATTTTTTTATTATTAATTATTTTTATTTATTGTGTGTGTGTGTGTGTGTGTGTGTGTGTGTGTGTGTGTGTGTGTGTGTGTGTGTGTGTGTGTGTGTGTGTGTGCATGTGCGTGTGCGTGCGTGCGTGCGCGCGTGTGTGCGTGTGTTGCTCGGCGCATAGCCTACTGACAGAGAGGAAGAGATCTCTGCCGCTGCGAGTGCACAGCGCTTGTGTGTGTGTGTGTGCGCGCGTGCGTGCATGCGTGTGATTCGATTAAATCTTATGACGTGATAAGATCATGCATTTTAGCACCGCGCGCACCGCTCTCTTCAATGAGGAAATGGAAATCCAGACCTTGTAGAAAAGTGTTGATTTTTGGGGTTAGGGTTGAAAGTAATGTCAACCATTTTCTGAGGCACACAATTACTAACATAAGACCCTAAATTTAATAGTTAGAAGGTTTTTGTGGATTTTGGTTTCCAGGGATTTTAAATTTCATTTATCCGTCTCAGTCACAATTGTAGCACAGTTTGCAGCTCGAAAAATGTCATGTTAAGAAGATGAATTCCAAACATGAAGACTTACAATTGTGTTTTTTAAAGAGACCTTTTGGGGTGGTGTCCTAATGTAACTCCCTCTTATCTCACCTCAGTACAGAGGGAAGAGCGTTTGTATTTGAGGTGGTGTACTAATGTAACTCCCTCTTATCTCACCTCAGTACAGAGGGAAGAGCGTTTGTATGAATTGAGGGTGATTTTTATTTTGTTTTGTAGCTGAGGAACACGATGCCCATCACGAGCTGGTCTGGAGCGCAGGAGGACACAGAGCTGCAGAGGCTCATCCCCTACCTGGATCAACTGGCTACCACTGTGAGTCACTGCTATCACATGACATCACCTTTATTACCCGCTTGTTTCATTTGTGGATGATTTTTGTTTTATTGTTATTATTAATTTATTTTATTTTTATTTTTATTTCTTTATTTTTCTTGATAGAGGCCCATTCCTACCATGAATAAAATATGTTTTTTGAATTCTGAGAAATAGTCAAGGGCGATATTGGTCCTTGATCAGCGAGCTGCGCAATCACTGGACAGGCGACCTGTCAATCACGCCCAAGCCTTTATTTTTTATCATCTATTTTACTCTAAACGGGTGAATTAGATAGAACTTCGCCCCCCATACAGTTGGCTTAGAACTTAACTATAGAGACCAAAACTGTTTTTTGTACCAGCCAGGGCTGTAAACATGTTTATTTCTGCTGTAAAGTCAGGCGTTTTAACATGAGGTGAATGGGGAATGACTCCCTTTTGCAGCCAGCCTCAAGTGGCCATTTTTGGAAGTTGGCACCTTGCATGACTGCAGATTGCGACGGTGTGTGATGTGAGCATGGATGGGTGAATGTAGACATTACTGTAAAGCACTTTGAGCGGTCGTCAGACTGCCAAAAAGCACTACAGTATATAAATCCAGTTAATTTACCATTTTACATGTGAGGGTGTCACCTTAGGCTTTGGGGAAAAGAGTGATCGCCATTTTTCACCATTTTATAGATCAAATGACTAATTGATTCGTCGAGAAAATAATCAACAGATAAATCCATAATGAAAATAATCGGTAGTTGCAACCCTAGTCCTGTTCTCCAAACATCTGGTCAGCTGCTGAAACTATGATTATTTACCTTGATTATACCTTCATAGTTACTCCACATGATATCAGTCTATGGAATAAAACTCCTTGTGATTATTGTGGTATTGATGTCTAGTGTGTGTGTGTGTGTGTGTGTGTGTGTGTGTGTGTGTGTGTGTGTGTGTGTGTGTGTGTGTGTTCTCGTGTGTGTGTGTGTGTGTGTGTGTGTGTGTGTGTGTGTGTGTGTGTGTGTGTGTGTGTGTGTTCTCGTGTGTGTGTCTGTGTGTGTTCTCGTATGTGTGTGTGTGTGTGTGTGTGTGTGTTCTCGTGTGTGTGTGTGTGTGTGTGTGTGTGTGTGTGTGTTCTCGTATGTGTGTGTTTAGGAGGATTTCCGGGAGACGCTGGAGGAGGAAGGATCATTTCCACCGGCTGCTGTCTGAAGACTGACACCGCTCCCCGCTTCGATTGCTTGTTTCTCTCATGAGATCTGGCAACCCTGCTCCTCTCCCTCGGACTGTCGGTTCCAGACTGAATCCTAGATGCAGCTTGACTTGTACCGTCTTGAAGCCAGCAGCACACCCTCTGTCTCCCCTAATGACTTGAAAGGCTGTGTGGCACTTTTATACTGTTATACTGTTTATACTCGTAACTTTAAATTCTATTAATTTCGCTGTTCTTTTTTTGCAAATAGAATTGATGTACTGTAAATATTATGTTGTGAATAAATCATTATTTTTCAGGCAGACTGATTATTTGCTTTTGGCAGATATACATATTACTTACTGTATATAATGCATTTCAATACTATCTAATAATATTAATATTAGTCTTTATTCTTTATATATATTTTACATCCAGTCTGCTCCACAGTGAGAGCAGTGAGAATGATCTGAACAGTCTCCTCTGTCTTTCTCTCACTGTGCTTTGTTCAAATGAAAGTAAAATTATTCCCATCCAGCAACCCAGTTTGTCTCTCATTAATGTGCTAATCCATAAGATTCTAGATGGGTGTTTTTATTTTATTTAGTCTTTGTTGCTGACAGCTGAACAATGCTTTGTCGGAAGGTGTTGAAAGTATTGTCACGACACAGGTGAGGCTATTTTACAACCTGTGATCTCTGGATTACACGTATCTAGAGAGGTGATAATAGTGTATTTTTACTTCAGAAATGTGATATTCTATATACAGTCCATGTATTCTACGTATCAGTGGATTGCAGAAGCGCAACCTGCCAACATTTTATTCTGGGTTAGGCTGCCTTGTATCAAGTGAAATTTAGAGGCTGCTGTTAAACCTTTTCACACTGCCAGTAGATGGAGAAACACCTGTAACACCTGCTGTCAATCATAGAGGAGACCTTAGCTGTTCTTATCATGATGCACTCAGCAAGAGGTTTATGTAAAACCACATGCATCTCATCAACACCTGAAGGTCATTTCTTTTCTTAGTCTTTGCACACACAGTCAGTTTTTTTCATCCAAAATTGACGCATGAAAAAAAAAAAAAAATACGACCTCATTTGTGTGGCCCAATCTCAATGTCCGCACTCACAGACTCACGGACTTTGAGGCGCGTGCCCGCGAGGTGTGCGATCATCATTGACACACCGAGTCCGACAATTACGTCCGTCCGTCATTTAAGTTTTCGGACGAGGTTCGATTTTCTGTGTTTTTCGCATCAGTCAATAGCTTTTTGCGAGCTGGGACCCGTCTGTGTTTTCAGATGACGGATTAAGAAAACGCATATGAAGAACAAGCGAACTGTGTGTGCAAAGACCTTTAATCTTAAAGTAGGTACTGAAATGCTAGTTAACATGCCTGACCGGAAGTTGGACACAAAGCTCTCCAGTATTAATTTGAATACGTTTTAAGGCCTAAACATGGTCGTCCGTCAGAGCCTCGCCCCGCCCTCCGAAATGTGGCGAAAACACAGCTCATAGTTCAGGGTTCAGTGGCTCGAAAGCGGACATGTTTGGAGAGAAGCTCGCGCTGTTAGAAAAAAAATCAGGCACAACGCGAGCGGCCGTTGGAGCTAGCGAATAACCACGCCCAACAAATTTACGTAATTTGACGCGCCCGCCCCTCGCTCCACCCCCGCGCCCTTCACGGCAGGGTGAGCATAATTCAGCCGCACGGGGAGGGGGCGCCGTCGGCTGACGGGGGCTGCTCGAAAATGTGACTTCACGGCGACGATACGTGCGTGACGTCAGCTGCAGGAGAGTTGTGATTGGCCGTTGCCTTGGCTCTTCGTCGTAAAGTCGCCTTTCAAGGCAGGATGTTAGATTATAACGAACTAGTTGTGTGGCTTAGCCTTCCCAAATGTTGAGGGTCGTTTTTTAGAATTTAATACATAGAATTGGGAATGTTACATTCAATTTCATTCAGACTGCCTGGCACACAATCTCCGCCATTTTCACACGGAGCTTCCACAGGAGGAGGGAGGGTGTAGTGGCGTCCGAGCATGTAGGGCTCGCTGGCGCCGCCAGACGGCGAGACGGCTCCAATTCGAGGCGGACGGACGACCATGTTTAGGCCAGGCCTATAAAACAGAGCAATTCGTGATTTTGTTACTGTAGTTTCTGCAGAGTAACGTCCATGTACCTTTATGTATTGCAAAGGGATCTGACGGATAGTGCAGTAACAGTCAGCAGCTATGATAGCGCAGCCAGGGGGGGAGGAAGTCCATATGGTCCATCCGGTCATGGGGCACAGGACATTACGTCATCACAGGATTAACGCGATTGGCTGCCTCAGATCTGTTCAAATCTGAGCCAGCCAATCACGTTGTCCTGCGTTGTTTGGGACGTGTATAAAAGGCGACCGCAGATGGGGGTGGGTGGGGGGAACCCCCAGAGAGAGAGGGGGGAGAGGAGGAGAGAGAGGGGGAGAGGAGAGAGGGGGAACCAGAGGAGAGGAGGGGAGAGGAGAGAGGGGGAACCAGAGGAGAGGAGGGGAGAGAGGAGAGCAGAGGGGGAGAGGAGAGGGGGAACCAGAGGAGAGAGAGGGGGGAGAGGGGGAACCAGAGGGGGGAGAGGAGGAGAGAGAGGGGGAACCAGAGGAGAGGGGAGAGAGGAGGAGAGAGAGGGGGGAACCAGAGAGGAGAGCAGAGGGGGAACCAGAGGAGAGGAGGGGAGAGAGGGGGAGAGGAGAGAGGGGGAACCAGAGGAGAGGAGGGGAGAGAGGAGAGCAGAGGGGGAGAGGAGAGGGGGAACCAGAGGAGAGAGAGGGGGGAGAGGGGGAACCAGAGGGGGGAGAGGAGGAGAGAGAGGGGGAACCAGAGGAGAGGGGAGAGAGGAGGAGAGAGAGGGGGGAACCAGAGAGGAGAGCAGAGGGGGAACCAGAGGAGAGGAGGGGAGAGAGGGGGAGAGGAGGAGAGAGGGGGAACCAGAGGAGAGGAGGGGAGAGAGGGGGAGAGGAGAGCAGAGGGGGAACCAGAGGAGAGAGAGGGGGGAGAGGAGGAGAGAGAGGGGGAGAGGAGAGAGGGGGAACCAGGGGAGAGAGGGGAGAGGAGAGAGGGGGAACCAGAGGAGAGGAGGGGAGAGAGGAGAGCAGAGGGGGAGAGGAGAGGGGGAACCAGAGGAGAGAGAGGGGGGAGAGGGGGAACCAGAGGAGAGAGAGGGGGAGAGGAGGAGAGAGAGGGGGAACCAGAGGAGAGGGGAGAGAGGAGGAGAGAGGGGGGGAACCAGAGAGGAGAGCAGAGGGGGAACCAGAGGAGAGGAGGGGAGAGAGGGGGAGAGGAGGAGAGAGAGGGGGAGAGGAGAGAGGGGGAACCAGAGGAGAGGAGGGGAGAGAGGGGGAGAGGAGAGCAGAGGGGGAACCAGAGGAGAGAGAGGGGCGAGAGGAGGAGAGAGAGGGGGAGAGGAGAGAGGGGGAACCAGGGGAGAGAAGGGGAGAGGAGGAGAGAAGAGAGGGGGAACCAGAGGAGAGGAGGGGAGAGAGGAGAGGAGAGCAGAGGGGGAGAGGAGAGGGGGAACCAGAGGAGGGGAGAGGAGAGGGGGAACCAGAGGAGAGGAGGGGAGAGGAGGAGAGCAGAGGGGGAGAGGAGAGGGAGAGAGGGGGAGAGGAGAGGGGGAACCCCTCCCTCCCACCCCCACAGTGCCCAGGGGCACTGTAGGAGTGGGCAATTCTTTCCACCATACTGATTTACATAAAGTAAGTGAAGGGCCATACATTTGACATCATACCTGCCAACACTTGCAGGAGTCTCCCTATTTTTAACCCTCTCTCCTGCTGTGATTGGTCATTTCTCATGTTAATGCCCCTATACACACACACATACATATATATATATAGCCTACCGGTGTGTGTCATATATATATATATATATATATATATATATATATATATATATATATATATATATATATATATATATATATATATATACAGTATATATATAAAGAAAGTCAAATAACATTAAAATAGGATGGCATGTAGGATTTTGTCTTTCAATATCCTCATTGCAGCCTCGCTTGGTGTTGTTGCTTCTCACAGGAATGTGTCCCTCTAACAGAGAGCCCAACATGAGCATGAGCGCCTGGCAAATGAGGAAACTGGAGCAACTCCTTAAACATCCGTTTTGTTAGCATTCCATTTGCAGAAAAGTTGAGCTGGGAAGTTCACTGTTCACTTCTCAGATTCACTCGCTAGCCATTGTTAGCAATAACAGTTGATAACAACCCAGATAGCAAAAGACGTTAATTCAACGTTGAATTTTGGTCAAATTGGTTATTTGTGGTTGAGGTTGAAAAATCTATGTTGACTCAATGTTAAATTACAGATACCATTTCAACGTTTGAAAAAATGTTGTTGAATCAACATTGTATAGATGCTGGTTTTTCAATGTTGAAATGTCAACATTAAAATGACATAGTTTCAATGTGTGGTGGGCTGATTGCTGTGGGCCCCCTCCCCCTTGCGAGGGTAGGCGGGGGCAGCTCGCGAGACCAGCTAGATCTCCCGGGACTTGAGTTAAAACTGTTTGGCGGGCAATGGGCAATGTCTGGCTCTCTGGCTCCCTGGAGGAAAGTGGAAATTCAGGAGACAAACTGGTAAGTCCTTATGAGATTATAATGTATTATCCCCTTGTGATACCATCATCTGGCTGTCATCGTTTGACTAAATGTTAACTTTGTGAATTATTGCCGTGGCAACTGAGGTTGTAGCTGCTGTCGACTAACGTTAGCAGCTAGCATGCTATGTGCCTCATAAAGGCTGATGCTAGCTAACGCTAACATTAGCCAGACAAACGGGTACATCCTTATGATATTATAATTTATTATCCCCTTGAGATACCATCATCTGGCTGTAATCGTTTGACTAAATGTTAACTTTGTGAATTATTGCCGTGGCAACTGAGGTTGTAGCTGCTGTCGACTAACGTTAGCAGCTAGCATGCTATGTGCCCCATAAAGGCTGATGCTAGCTAACGCTAACATTAGCCAGACAAACGGGTAAATCGTTATGATATTATAATTTATTATCCCCTTGAGATACCATCATCTGGCTGTCATCGTTTGACTAAATGTTAACTTCGTGAATTATTGCCGTGGCAACTTAGTCCGGAGGTTGTAGCTTGTTAACATTATTAGCTGGTATGCTGACTCTTGAGGCACACACGTAGCTTGTGGGCCTGTAGGGGGGTGCGTGCTGCGGTGCTGCGAGCCCGACTCCGCTGCACCTCGGGGTGGGTGCAGCGGAGTCGAGCCCCGGGCCGCCGGCCGTCTGGAGCTCATGTGGCGATTAGTCCGGACCAATTCCGCAGTGGAGAACGGACCGTTTATTTCAGTACTGCAGCGAACATAATGTACAGCTTCACTGTCACGCATGAAACTCTTCCTCTGATAACTGAAGTAACTTTCAGTTCTCTCTAGTCTTAGCGTTTCGCTAGGCTAAACACACACACACACCACTGACTGCGTGTCACGTCATCACGTCGCCCCTCTCTCTCTCACACACACACACACACACACACACACACCTCACTGACTACGTGTCCACGTCATCACGTCGCTCCTGTAGGCTTATGTCTGACCCAAAACATTGACAGCATATCGCCCAGCCCTAATCCAACCATGAGCAATTAGGCTCTATCAATGCAATATGCTCTTGCACAACAATCCACAATAATATATACCAAATAATATAGACCAAATAAAGAAAAAACATTGCGTGGATGCATAACTGGGACGTATCCTCAGTAGACGCAGGCAGGATTTTGTCAATGTAGTCATATTTGCATTGCACCTGAAGGCTGATATATTTTTAATGTTAGTTTATGCATTATTTTTGATTCTGATTTGTTTTTCTCCATTTTCAGGGTTGTGATACAAGGAGTTGAGAGGATTCGCTGCAATACACAAGGCCAAGTAATAATTCCAATTATAGTAGCACCACCTCTCTTTACTTAAGATTACATTACATTACGTCATTTGGCAGACGCTTTTATCCAAAGCGACTTACAATAACACACTTTTTGTCAGCAATAGAACAACCAACTATAGAGCACAGTCTATGACAACTACAGATTCTTAAGGAACGAGTTTAGTTTAGGATTTTTTTTTTTTTTTTTTTAATAGAAAGAGAAAGAAGTTAGATCTTCTATAAGAAGATGACTTCTTATTGGGCTAAGAGACGTAGAGTCAGCAGA
This sequence comes from Poromitra crassiceps, assembly GCF_964638095.1. Lineage (NCBI taxonomy): Eukaryota > Metazoa > Chordata > Actinopteri > Beryciformes > Melamphaidae > Poromitra > Poromitra crassiceps. Next base: position 110,803 of record NW_028152031.1, read on the forward strand.
ATTGTAAGGGGCATCGAGAAAGATATCATTGAGGAATATGAGGAAACTCTTTATAATCAAAGGGAAAATTTACACCACTGTGTGAATAGGGAACCACCCTTCAGAATATCACACGTTTCCCAACCAGCTTCCCATGTACAAATGGAAAGTGATGATACGGATGGTAGTGTAGCTGGAAATGATGAAGTTGAATCAGATCATGTACAAATGGAAAATGATCATACAGATCGTAGTGTAGCTGGGAATGATGAAGTTAAATCAGATTCTGACTCTGACCCCGATGATGAACATCGGCCTGTTGTTAGCAATAACAGTTGATAACAAGGCATTTCGTGGCATTTTGCGCATACAAACACTGCAGCAACATGTCCACACAGATAGAAGTAGGCCGTGCTGTGTGTACAGCTGATTTAATGAGACACAAACAAGACAGAAGTGCTAAATAGCATTTATACGATTATAACTACTGTTGTTGCGCAGATGAGCCATCTTGGATTTTTGAGGTCGGGGCTGCGAGGCTCCTACGAGTTTGGAATGGGAAATACCAGCTGGTTTAATGAGACAGTAACAGAGCCAACGTTTCAGGGTTGATCTAACAGCACACTGGTTTGACTGGAGTTAGAAGTTCTACACACACAGGCAAACCGTGTGACCTGACCAATCAATGAGTTACATTGGATCGGGTTGAATCGAATGGAAAATCACACTAAAGATGTCAACATATTTAAAATGTTCTATATTGTCACACATTAATCAACCTGCCACACATTAGAAAATACACATTGGAGAGAACATCATAGCCAGAAATACAATATAATACATTGAAGAAGTTGAAAAATAGTATAAAAGTAGCAAAGAATAGTATCTGCACGTCCCGATCACCTTTTTTTGCCTCCGAGTCCGAGTCATATGATTTTGAGTATCTGCCGATACCGAGTCCCGATCCGATATTTCTGCAATGCATTGCAGAAATAGTTGGGACAACAAGTTGGCACAACTTGGATGCTTTTTCCCCCCTTTCTTCTAAGTGTTTAAGTGTTTTTATTTTAACCAACCAATATGACATCTTTGTACGGCTCTTTTATCACAACCACAACTCAGTTAGTGCAGCATTGGTTTTAAACCAAGTAAACAAAATAAAATATCTTTACAGCTTATGGTAAAGGGGGTACTTTGATTCAGAAATCAGGGAAAGGGGGTACTGAAGCCAGAAATGTTTGGGACCCACTGACTTCTCTGGCTATCTCTGGGCTGGTATTAATTTGCATGCGGCGTTTCACTGGCTGTCTGCTATTGTTTCGAGTTTCGGCCAATGAGCCACATCAATAGAATTAAGCATGCTTGCTAGATGGGGGCGGGGTGCAGCTCTGTTTACAAGTGAGACAACATGGAGAGTCACTGAGGACAGTCTGCGTGGATTAAAATGATTGAAACTTTATCTGTGAGACGAGTGCAGTCCGGCCACTTCATCTGACAACATGGAGGAACGACAGATTTTATTCACAAGACAGACGGAATGCAGACAACAAAAAGACATGTTCATTATGGCAACTTTACTGATGCAGGCAGGCAGTGCAGAACACTTCTGGCTTTTCTTCCTAGTCCGACTCCTAGGTGAGTTTAATCATGATCCCTAACTAACGTTACGTCTTGTTTCTGTTTTAGCCACTGTGCGACCATCTAGTTATTATGGTTGGACATGTGTTTTTGTATGTTTTATCGCGTTCTGATGTGTCGCTAGTCGAACACTAAACAAAGAGTATGGAAGGAAAGAAGCGACAATTGACAATAGAACCGTGGCCATTTTGGCGCCGCAGACAACAGGACAATAGCACAGAGGTTTGTTGCGCCCCAAAATGGCCGATCTCTTGTGCGCTGTTGCAATAGATTAGTTGTCGCTTCTTATCAATGCTCACTACTAAAGTTAAAACTGCGTGTGTTGCTGCGCAAGAGGGCTCGTGTTTACGATGAATATGACAAATTGCAATGATAAAATAAATGACAGATTGTTTATTTGGATGACTGAAATGTGAGAATTGCCATATTTGTTTTGTGACGTTGTTATCATTGTTTTTATACATAAAAATCCGATCTCTTCCCCCCGAATCCGGATCAGTTGAAAATCACGTGATCGGCCCCGATTTCCGATCACGTGATCGGATCGGGACAACCCTAATCTGCAGTAAACACCAATATGTTGATTTTGCAGGTTTAAGCTATTTAAAATGACACCCCCCCCCCCCCCCCCTGATATATGGGGTTATTTTTGCTACTTTGCTACTATTTTTCAACTGTAAATGTATTATATTGTATTTCTGGTTATGATGTTCTCCAATGTGTATTTTCTAATGTGGGGTTCATACCATGACCTGTAGGTGTGACAATATGGAATGATATTTTAAATGTTGATCTTATTGTGATTTTCCATTCAACCCAATCCGATGTGACTCCCTGAATGGTCAGGTCACACTAGGCACGTTTACATGGAGCCTATCAGATTGTAATAGGTTTAAAAGCCCAAACGGATTAAAAATGCTCCATAAACACCTCAATCAGATTAAACAGGGTAGTTTAAACCTTTTCATGAACTGATCATAAGATTGGATTATCATTATGTGTTTGGACCATCGACCTACCGTAAATTCCGGACTATAAGACGCACCGGTCTATAAGCCGCGGGACCAAAATTGACTATTTTTTTCTTCTATAAGCCGCACCGGTCTATAAGCCGCGGGTGTTTTGATGTTTAATTACCATATGAAAGGGTTCGTGCACAGAGAGGAATGTCGGAAAAGAGATGGCTGATTGGGGAAGCTCCCATTTATTAACATTTCAACAAAACAAAACAAAAGTCAGGTCACTAATCCCCAGACAAAATCACACAACAATAGGCTATATGTGCAGCAAACCTGTAACCAGAGAAGTCAAGTCACTAATCCTCGTCTTCCTCTTCTTCCTGCGTACTGAAACCACCAAAGTCCTCATCTTCAGTGTCGGAAACGAACAGGTTCAGGGTGGCTTCGTCAACCACTCTCCTCTCTCCTTCATTGTCACTCAAAACCAACGAACTCCTCTTCGTCACTGTCGGCATCGAACAGCCTCTGAAGCCTCTGACGGCCCTCAGCGCCAGCTGTGGCGGCATCATCCTCTTCATCCCGCAGCAGTCCAGCGTTTTGGAACCCGTTGGTGATTGTGGATGTTTTCACACTCCTATAATATTCCGTGCTGAGACAGTTCCTCCTGCTGCACCGTCCAACGCCTCACCATTGACTCATCGATGCCCAGGTTACGCGCGGCTGCTCTTTCCCTCTTTTAATGCGAGATTGACTGCTTTCAACTTGAAAGCTGTCGTGTGAATTTCTGCGTACCTTCCCCATGGTAAGTGAGAGTGTTGCTTCTACTGCTCGTTCTCATGCTGTCGAGAACGAGCAAAGCTTTTTTTTTGGTGAAAGAATCCTCCAGGGCGCTTCTTGTTAACAGTCCGAGTGAGTGGCAGGTCGAACGTCAAAGGCACTTCATCCATATTTATGATCTGCTCCGGTTCGATGGAATATTCCTTGATCTTCCTTTGTGTGAATTCGCCGAAGTTTGTGATTTTCTCCTGGTAGTCGGGGGAGGGAGTTGATGGCCGAGTGGCCGTTTGCTTACCGTAATTACCATATGTAAGTGGTCACGCACAGAGGGGATTGTCGGGAAAGAGATGGCTGTTTGAAGAAGCTCCCATTTACCGTATTACCGTAACATTTCAACAAAACAACATAACACAACACCACCGTTGTTTATTTTTACAGTGCACACAGTGTCCGCGGTGTGGTGAAAAGAGGGCAAGAGAGGAAATTAAAACAGAAGTGGATTTATAGTTAGAAAGAGTGCTAAAAAAGAGATTTTATTTGTATTTTTTTTTTTTTTTCTGAAAAAATCCATAGATAAGACGCACCGTTATATAAGCCGCAGGGGCCAAAAAACGGGAAAAAAGCCGCGGCTTATAGTCCGGAATTTACGGTATATAAGATGGACGCCATTTCACCTCCCGTTTAGTGAAGCCGCTGCATGTTAGATCGCCGCCCTGACGGCTGAATCCAGTATTAGGTCACAAGGCCCGCCTCCCCACGTTAGTGGATGGGAAAATCACAACCGAAATAATCACAGTATGCATCAGATAATTTTTTTCCAAAGGTGGTTTGTATCATTTTAGATAGTCATTATCATGCTAATGCCTGTGCAAGTGGTCATTTTTCTGATCAGTTTGTTTTTAAGTAGTTATTTGACATATAAAAAGGGATAAAAATGGATGATTGACAGCTGTGGCAGCCAGTCTCAAGCCGTCATTGGCTGGACAGGCTCTGCACATCATAGAACACACACGGCTTCATGTTATCTAACGCTCCCGGGAAGTCAGGTGGCTCATGTTGGCTGTGCTGGCTACCAGACATCAATGGACCCCAATAAAAAGAACATTGTTTTGAGGAATGAAAACAAATGATTTGTGCGCGAGGAATTAACGTTGGTTGGGGACTGAAGTAAGTTCAGAAAATATGTGTTTTATGAGTTACTCCAGCTACGTTATAAGTAGGCTACACAATGGTTTTAACTCATTCACCGCCAATTAGGGATGCAACGATTATTTTTTTTGATCCACGATTATAGTCTGAGAAAAAACCACGATTATCACGGTTTCACGATTATTGTTATGGACGTATAAAAATCACATGAGCATTCTCTAAATAGAGGTTTTATTGTATTTCCCCCACAATCTTAACAGTTGCTGCCTTCCGGAATACTAATGCATGATATGGATTTTTACAGCCGATAGTATAGGCCTACGCTAACCGATAAATATTCTCCTGGCCAATAACCGATACGATAAACATACTATGTTACTTTTTTCACATTTTTGTATTTAAAAAAATAAGTTCTTAACCTGTATTTTATGCACACCTGGGATTAAAAAAAGAAGAAAGGGCAGATGTAGTGAGCAAAGATGGATGATTTAATATTCCATGGCTCTGACCTAATCAAATCTAACTGACATCACTATTGTGAACATAAAACAAACAACATTTCTGATATAGAATATGATTGTATTACTCAATAGTCAATACAAAAAATATTTTATTATTACTTTATAGAAGCGAAAGCCTATAGCTGCTTAGTCTGCAGAAAAAACACAAAAGGCATAGTAACTTAGACTCTTATTGGCATGTTACTGGCAACTAAATGTGCCGTCTGAAATGAATTTTGCATTGGGGTCAGTTCTATTGAAGTGATGATGGGGCAGGCATGGAAAGCCTCACTATAAGCCATCATGTGTCGTTTCACTTTTTACTGGAAAATGCTCCCTCTGGATTAAAGAAAGGACACTCTGTGGTGTTGACTGGTGTTTGTTATGTAAATGTGCGCATTTGTTTTCCTTGTCTCAGTCAGATCATGACTGCCAAGCAGCTAGCTACGTTAGCTTCACGTTATTAGGCCTACATGTAACGTTAGCGGGTTGCTTTTGGAGTTAACACAAACCCTTGATGTTTCTTTTCATGTAAAGCATGAGGTTCTCTATGGTTTAGGCCAGCGCTGGGAGCATGAAGTGCTTTAAATGCGGGGATGTTTGGTCACAACGAGCTTGAGGAACTATGTACGCTAGGCCATGGCCAGCTAGCTAACATTAGCCACAACAGCTAACGTTAACGTCAATGACTGTATGTTAACGCTAAACAAATCCGCTGCCTCTTCCCCACGTTTGGTTTAACGTAACACCAGCTCAGACTTTCCCCTAATCTCAGAAACCTTGCGGGACATGTATTGCAACATTTATGTTGGGCTGGCATCCATGGCTAGGTTACAGACTAGCTACTACTGGGAGACATGGCAGCTGCCTGTGTTTGGTGCCTCCGCTAAATAGTCCGTGCGGAAACGAAGCGAGAGACAGGTTCCTCTCCTTCCAGCGCCGTCTGCGCCGCATGGGAGTTTAAACTGACGGACTGTTGTGAAACAAAACACTCAGTGTAGCGGAGCCTCTGCGGTTATATAACCGTGACGTTTTAAATCGTGGTTAATAGTCAAACCGGTTAACCCCTGCATCCCTACCGCCAATGACGTCTTTGACGTGTTATCAGAAATAGCCCTCCCCGCCAATGACGTGTTTGACGTGTTTTTGTTTTTATTACTGCAGGGCGTAGTTTAAACACTTCCCCAGCCTGTCACATGGTATCAGGTCCCTAGCATCTAAGACAACACGTGAACAAACACATACCGCAGCTGTTGTTTTGAAATTGAGCAAGAGGAAAAGCAGAAAACGGGTAACGCTTCCTTGTGCAGACAGGAGAAACGCCATTGAAACGCGCCTCGGCGCGCTGCACGAGCTGGAGTCGCCTTCCTCTGTGCCAGCCGGGAGAAAGTAATCAAGAGATGTGTTTGATCATCGGAGGAATGAGGAAATGATCGATCAGTTTGCGAGGGCGGTGAGGACGTGTTGAATAGCCGAGGGGAAAACGGGAACGATCAGATAGCAGGGAGGATATGACAGGGAGACATGGACGAGGATGGGTGCAAAATAAACACAACAGCAAGGCACAAGGCATAAGCGGCAGTCACAGCAGCCCGCTGTCCTTTCTCAAGAGCTATTCAGTTCATGAAATCGCTGGGCTGCGTGCCCTCCAGTGTTGCTCCTGGCCAATCCCAGCGCCACAGGGCGTGGTTATTGCTTATCCTATGTGGGATTAGAAATCTAAAAGGGGGATCGGGGATCGTGTGTGTGTGTGTGTGTGTGTCTGTCTGTCTGTCTGTCGGTGTGTCTGTCTGTCTGTCTGCACACTCACACAGAGTAAACTGTATTGTTGAATGTAAAAAAAAAAGCACTTCATGTGTATATATATATATATATATTTTTTTTTTTTGTCATTTGTGTCCTAACGAATCATATTTACATGTCTGATGTCAATACAGTTCAAAATAAAAGAATTGAGAGTGAGTTCTGCCTGAGATTGTGCCCTTTTACAAAAATTGCCTTTTCTCCTGTTTATTTTCTCAGGGAGAACTTTTGGGGGAAAACAGGGTGTATATAAATGGCTATAAGTAGAGTACAGAACATGCTAAAAGCTCACTTTTTTTTCCCTGGTGAACCCAGAGACGTACATCTTCATTTTGAGGTATTGCAAATCACTCTGGTGCTAATAGATAATTTACTGTGGGTCTTGAAAGATGACCAACAATTATGAAAATCTTTGGCCTGTGCTAAATATTGGCAGTCCTAAACTGGCGGTGAATGAGTTAACATGCAGGCTAGCATTAGCTGCTTGCGCTAGTCGGCTGTTTTTCATATTACTATAACTTAACAACCGATAACGATAGCTGGAATAACACAATAATAGACACATATTTTCAGAACTGACCAGGTTGTCCAACTGACAGGAAATGTGTTTTATAACGTTAACTCCCGTCCCGGGTATAAGATGAGATGAGGCCTAGTAGTACACAACCACCATTAGCTCATCGCTAATGGGTTAGCATGACATACAAACAGACGTTTTATTTTTTGTAGGCTATTAAAGCAACAAACATTTTTATATGCATATCTGGGGGAAATGCTTGGTCTGTGGGGATGTTCGTTCTTCACAAGCTCCTCTCTTAGTAACGATATACCAGGCAATAGACCAGGCAGCCTGGCTCACGCACTCACTGGGCTAACTAGCCTTGTACCAAGACGCTGATTACATTACACTGCATTACATTGCAGTGTAATGTAATCAGCGTCTTGGTACAAGGCTATGGGCTAACGTTAGGTTGGGCTGCCCACACACTGTACCGGGGCGGTACAACAACGTAGCCTCACGGTTAGATATGTTAAACCAACATTTGCGCCAAAAGAAATGTAATCATAAAATTAATCAAAATGCCACGGAAACATTAGGCTAGCTTAGTCAACACAGCAATCCCCCCAGTGAGGCTGAAGGTGAGTGAGTGGCCTGCCTCCACTTCCGGCCCGGGCTGAGAGCGCTGAGAGCACTCAGCAGCCTGGAGGTCTAAAATCTCCGACAACCAAAATCAGATTTTCGTACAGGCGTCATTTTGATAAACTGATCTCATAGTGGGACTCTTCCTGGTTACTTTTGGCGAGACAAAAAATATTACAACTTAAAGCCCCAATCAGTAAGTTTTCCACTGCGCCCTCTGCATGCATTAGTATCGATAACGATATCGCCGTTCAAAGTCAACAAAACACAGCGCCAGAAGCTCTATGTACATGTTGTGACATCGGGTACTCACCACGTGATGAAATAATAATCCATAGTTCCGTGAAACATCATTTTCGTAGCAAATCCGAATCGAGTTACTTCCTCGTTTTCATGAACACAGCGCTTCCGCTGTACAGCGCATGCGCGCATGGTTTTCTTTTTTCTTTTTTCTTGCTACGGGACGTGACAGACAAACTGCTTAGTCCCAGTGCTGGCCAATGGAGGGCGGTGTGGGATAAATAAAGACGAGGGTCTCCCTATTAAAAGTCAATCTACCATGTCCTGTCACTAAAAAGCAGTTATATTACAGTAAAAAATGTCAAAAATCTTACTGATTGGGGCTTTAAAGTGTAATATTTACAGAGCTAAACTGTATATAAATACACAACGCACTGTGCGCATTCTAGAAACAGCAGCTCTACATAAGAAAGTTCAGAGGGGCGTGGAGCTCTCACAGGTTCTCAATCAAGGGCGCTACTGCGCAGACTCTGGTTCAGTGATCTGGCTGGATTTTGGCTTCAAAAGAACATACAGGGAGGAGATAGGGACACTCCCTCCATTCATATTATATCTCAATGGTTTGGACATAGATAATCTCCCGGAGCTAGCTCATGAAGTTTATAGTGCATGTAAGGCTAGAATTGACTGGGCTAAGCTATCCAGGGCTGATGTGTTATCTTACTATGGGAAAACTGATGACCTTCTGAGTAATGTATATTTACCCTTAGGTGCTGTTATGTGTGCTGATGTCAATTGTAAAAATGAGTCACACCGTAAAGACCTCTGTGCCATGTATGACTGTATTGTGGGAGCTGTGTATGAGGCCAGTAGGCCTTACAATACCAAGCCTAAGGCACACAACATCAAGCCTGGCTGGAATAAGCATGTTGCTGCACTTCATACAGAGGCTAAGGAGGCCTATTCACCTTATTCACCACGCCCACTTTTTCTCTCTTCCGCGTTCAACACAAACGTATTTGTTCTTCCGGTTCAGCGCTAGTTGCCTACTGTGGCTAATATCAGCTGCTACTTAGTTATGTTATATGGCAGTAAAATGCCACTGAATGACCAAATTGATATAACTTTTAACCATTTCGAGTAACACTGTTTCCATACGGATCACCAGCGTTAGGTTGTTGTTTTATAACGTGGCTATTCATAACGTTTTCTATCTCGGATGCGATATTTCGAATCGCACATAGGTTACGCCTCGTGCAAACTATGTGCGTTTCAGGACGCAACAGCCTCGACTCCACTAACGTCATCTTTAGAGCACAATATTCCTGGAATGCAAGTTTAACTAAACGGTTACATATCCTCTGCATTCTACATAAAATTAAGATATTACGGGTTGTTTTATTTTGTATGTTACATACGTATTGGCCAAGATATGTTACTTTATGGGGGAGTAATTCTGCCAGTTTAGATGCGGAGTGTGCGCAGCCATCTTGCCTGCAGAGTTTTTGGCAAGTCAAAACGGAAATACTATTACAAAATGACGTAATGCGGAAGCGTCCATGTGTGGGCAAAGAATAAGGTGAATAGGGCCTGGGTCTTGGAGGGTAGGCCTAGGCAGGGTCCTGTCTTGGATCACAAAAAAAGCACAAATGCTAAGTTCAAATATGCAGTCCGCTATGTAGGTAAGAATGAACAAGCAATGAGAGCTGACTCTATGGCTGAGAAGTTGCTTGGTAACAATGTCACTGGCTTTTGGAAGGAGGTGAGAGCCCTGAACAGGAGCAATACATTGTTGCCATGCACCATAGAGGGGGTCTCTGGTACAGACAACATAGCTGAGTTGTGGAGGCAACACTACTCTGACCTTTTTAATTGTGTGACAAGCGATCCCTTTAAAACACTAGAAGGGCCGTCAAAGGGGTCACGTGACCCCTGTGAGTTAAAATAAAATATATCTTTGCACTCGATCGAGTTCCAAATCCCTACTTTCTTGACTTTTCCTAAATATGTCTGTTGTACGACCCTGTGTTCATACATTTTCAAAATCAGACCGATATCATGCGCTATCTACGCTTTGATGACAAGAGCACAAGGGCTGCCGGCCTTGTGGAGGACAAATTTTAGCCTAGGTAAACCCAGCCCCCACGTGACCTGCTCTCTCAGTTCCCAGTCACTAGCGTCTAGACTCCGGGCCATTCAAATCGATTTCTGGGGCGATTGAAAGACCCACGCAGACCCGCAGCCAATGAGTGACGGCATGACTGCCAACATCAGTCCTGCCGTGATTGGCCAATCAGAGAGTGCGTCTTTGTCAATGACGTGTAACAGCTGCAGCGGCTTAGCACTACCTAGCCGTTAGCATTTGGCCTCTCTAAAGCATAGCTCCCGAGCTAGCTACTAGCTATATGGCTAGCTATATGGCTATGCAACTACGTTGAGGAAATTCAAGTGAAAAACAGCTGTTAATAAAAATGTTTTTTGTTTGATACTCTATTCTGTTGTATTGTCATGTGAGAATGAAAACAGCTATAGTAATAGTACTTCAAAACAGTGGTTCTCAAAATGTTTCCACATAAGGATCCTTAAACTGAATAATGTGATGCTAGGTCTTTTGATAAAAATAACACCTATATCGAAATCGGATTTTAGCGGATCATACAAGCCGGGGCTTCAGAGCTGATCACTTGGACACATTTTACGGCGAAATTATCTGATAAACTTGTCTGTGCAGCTCTGTGGTGATCAGGTAATGTCTTCATAGCATTGTGATTATGATTTAATGCATTATGGAAGATAAACGTTGATTTAACATAATTAAAATAATTCCCTACCAAACATGTAAACTGACGCTTCTGGGCAGTAGACCATTTGGGCATGGTCTCATGTGTATGGTTTATTTAGCCTACTCAATCTCTCCTGAGATTATAACGTTAACCTGTTAGGACGCTGTGAGCTTGTGTATATAAGTCCAGAGAACTTGATGCAAACAAAGTGACAAAATATCCTGGCATCGGGTACACGAAAATTAACGTTATTAAATGCTGTAACGTTAACTGTAATTCTCATGTGTATTTTAGCCTACTCAATCTCTCAGCCCATTTTGATGCTGAACCAAATGACCAGTCCGGCTGCAATGATTGATTTGTGAGGCAGCATATGCCAATGGAAGGCTGGGTAGCATTAGCTAACGTCATCCAGGCTACAGTAACATTAGGCTATTATAGTTATGAAACGCTGATTCAAACGTTACAATAATAAGACACAATAGGAGCCAGTTACCCTACTGTAGCTAGAGAGTAATTTCAGACCACCAGATATCACCATATTTATGTTATTAAATGCTGTAACGTTAACGGTAATTCTCATGTGTATGGTTTATTTATAAGCATTCATTGATTGAAGCAGAGTGCTGGTCGGTTAAGTTTCTCTGTAGTCATGTCCTCTGCTCCAATCTTCGGTTGGTAGTTTCTTCTGTCTCTCGTCCAGCAGCTGCAGATGTCATCATTATCCACGTTATTGATGATTATTTATAAAAAAATCTCATTGTGTAAATATTTTGTGAACGCACCAATAGTTAGAGAAGGAAACCTCTCTGCATTTTATTTTGTTTTTTAATAAAAGTAGGCTACTTGTGATATCTCACGTGGCTTTGATTCATCATTGCAAATTCAGCCCAATTTGTAGAAAATGCAGATGTGAACAGCTAGGTTTAATGACAAATATGGAATATCACCCAAGGAAATACCACGGTTTAATGCCAACAGATAAACCATACAGATTTGTTGTAATTGTCAACACAAATAAGGGAGCAGACATGGTTTTCAAGTATAACACAATGTACAACTTTTATTCAAAGACAGGATTGAAAAATATAGGTCACTTGTATTCACTTCAGACAAGACACTACGTTAAAGTCTGAAATTTACCTAGATTTGCTATAAGAATTGACATTTCAGCTTGTCACCTGATGTCATTATTAATGGACAGTACAGTAGTAAAGATTTTGAATTTTTTGATTAATCAATCCAAGTCAGAAACAACATGTGCTGTGAGCCTTTTAGAATTCAAAAACCTTACTTCCAACAATTAACTAGCCTGCACTAACTACTGCACAGTAACGTGTACAAATATTTAATGCAACAGTCTCGTTCTGGAGCGAACCCCTCAGCTGAATTCACGTTGGAATATGATATTAAGGCTTGATAGATTTGATTGTACTCATACAGCAGTGTGGAGCTTAACATCTAGCTAGGTTGCATCTGGAATATGATCTGGATTATGTATAATATACAGTATAACACTACGCTCACTATGTCATGACATTCACGTTAACGCTATAGCCTCCAAAAATCTACTGTAGCTAGCTAGCGTTAAATAGGTTTATCTGTAACCACGCTGAAATGTGAGGGCATTAACGTTAATATTTCAATTAGGTCAAACACACCTTACCGTTATGACTGCGGCCGTTTTTGATTAACATTAGCGTTAAGTCCATGAACAAATCTAGCATTTCGGTATATTCAGTGTGTGTGTGTGAAAAGGATGTTAGCATGCTAGCATTATTAGCACAGAATGTATACAGTCCATGGTACAACGTTAGGCCTTCAAGTCCTGAGGCGAACAGCGCCGGAGGATCCAGCATAACAAGCACGCCTGTTTCCTCATCAGGTTGGCAGCAGCTGACCAGTTGCCCTTCTCCACAATACCTGCGGCTGATGTGGGGCATGGCACTCTGGTCTGTTTGGATTGGAAGGGTATTGAATTAATACCTGAAAGAATAAACAGAGAGGACGTCAGTACAGTAGACACATGTAACAGTATAGATCCCCGTTAACATTTTACGGCGAAATTATCTGATAAACTGGCTGCGCATAACATTACTTATTTGCGGGAGTGCACGGGGGAAGTGTAGATTAACACTTTGAGTGCCACGGCCCTTGGGCAAAAGGTGCTGTACTGTGCCACATAGGCCGCAATGCATTTTAAAACAGTCATATAATTTCTTTAATAATTACTATGTAAACACTGAACACGCACAAATAACGATGAGACTCTCTTCTATCACCTGCAAAAAAAAGTTTATTGATCCCATTTTCCGTTCTTTAGTTATGAGCCGGAGAAGATAGCTTGATTAGACCAAAAACAGCCATTTTTTTCTAGAAACCTGAGATATTCAGCCTTTTGTGAAAGGAAGCATTTCAAGCACATCATTGACTCATTGCTAATATTTTCTGATGTAATGACACCTCAAAAATAATTTCCTTCAATAAAAGAGTGAAAACAAAGGAATTTTGTTTGGCCAAATAATACTTTTTAGCTGCAACCAGCAGCGCTGGCCCCTGCGTGCGCAGACCCTACACCTTCATGCTGGTCTTGATTTACTGCTGGTGGGCATCAGATAGCCTATTCTAGCTTGTTTGCTCTCTGTGCATCGAGCCTGCTGCAGTGCCTGGGTCTGTTGTATGCTGTAGTGTCCTGCGTGCCCCACCTCCCCCCCTCCTCCTCCCCCCCCCCCCCCCCCCCCCCCCGTTGTGGGAGGAGTGTCTCTCTGCTCTGCTGTGAGTGCGTTTGCTCTGCGTGTGCTCAGCACTGAAAAGTCCGCTACATCCAGCTTTTTTACAGCCGCGTTCCAGTTGAGAATAATAACAACTCCACGGCTGATAATGCGAATGGGCTGTTGCAGCGGACACGGAGGTGCTCAATTGTGACAGCAGATTGGCTGCTGCAGGGGCACAGCTAACGTTATGCTTCAATGAAGCAGCTGCATACGGACGGATGCGATGCGATTTCCTTTTCCCCAACGACTTCTTCTGTGTGTTTAACTCCACTTTCTCTCATCTGGAGTGCGCTGTCGCCACCTAAGGGTTCTGTAAAATAGGTTAGACACATTCAATATCTCTCATATTGTAAGAGGCGATGTAAGAGGCATAGATCGACACCCCCCCCCCGTCAAAAAAACAATTTCGAGTTATTGACGCCATTTGGCGTCGCTGGCAGCCTACGGTAAATTTCTAATGACGCCATATGGCGTCGCTGGCACTCGATGTGTTAATCGTGCAGCACTAGTACATTAGGTTACAAGTACATACCTCAGTCAGACTCTGGCAAATCCAAATGACTAATAATATAAAACATATTAGTTACTGTATGTTACACGTGGCTAACGTTAGCTAGCTTCTGACATGTTTTTCTAGAATTCATTAGATCGTTAAATGCTCCCATAATCTAGCTAACGTTACCTCGCTAACCCACTACAGCCGATGAGGAAAAGTCGGGTCTGAGCGGACGGGCAGCGACCATACAAAGGACAGCTTGTACAAGCTGGGGCTTCTCCTCACCTGGACACATTTTACGGCGAAATTATCTGATAAACTGGCTGCGCATAACATTACTTATTTGCGGGAGTGCACGGGGGAAGTGTAGATTAATCGTGCAGCACTAGTACATTAGGTTACAAGTACATACCTCAGTCAGACTCTGGCAAATCCGACATGATTTGCTATCCTGTTGGTGTAGTTTCACACCAACCCTCTCCAGGCGTAGAAATACCCCCTTCTCGAGTGGTTTGCAGCTGCCCAACTTGCCTTTAGAACGAAGGTTTCTCTTACACAACCTGCAAAAATCGTTCACATTGCTAGTAGCCATCGCGCTCCGGTTGTGGTTGCTAGCAGTAGCCTAGTGAGTTAGCTCGGTGAGTTAGCTAGGTGGAGTTAGCTCGAGCGCTAACAGCAAAGGTCGCAGAGTGATGACGCCATCTGTTGCACTGCGCATGTGCTCTGTGCACCAAGCTGATTGGATGACGGTTGGCTGGTGGAGTGGTCTATCGAGGGGGGCCCAACACTCCCTAGAAATCGGTTTGAATGGCTCGATCTCCAGACTATAGTGACTGAGAACAGGTCTGAGAGCAGGTCACGTGGGGGATGGGTTTACCCAGGCTAGACAAATTTGCCATGATAGCAGAGACACCTCCCCTCTCCCCGGCCAGTACATTTAGCATTTGAATAGAATTCATTTCGCATTTGAATAGAATTGACAGGGAGACTCCACACAAGAGGTGCAAATGCACAGCCTCTCATTCAAATGACTAGGGGTCAGTCGACCCCTCTTCTGGCCCTTGTGGTAGGTAAAAATGTCCCGGCTTTGCTAGTGTTAAGGTGGGAAACATTGCCCATGACGAGGCAGTGTCTATTAAAACTGTTGAGGTCTATCAAGCTATTGCACAGTTGGCTGACAATAAAGCAAGTGGCTTAGATGACATCACTGCAGAGCACCTTAACTCATTCTCTGCCAAAGACGTACTCGGACGTACTTTTTACAATGGCGTTCTGTGCCAAAGACGTACTCGGACGTACTTTCATGTTTTGCTTGTTTACATTAGATCAGACCCTTTCCCAGCCTGTGACATTGTTTCAAGTCAAACTGATAAAAGGAACCCGCTAAATCACGTTTAGTATTTATAGTATAGTCACCCATTTAGCTCATTGAGTGCCAATGACAGCCTGAAAAAGCCCCGTGATCAAAGAGAAAACCGCTCATGCTGCAGCCCAGAGCCATGTAGATTGTTCTGGCTGCAACTGCCGGTGCCTGCGAACACAGTCAATCCGCGCACACAACTGAGCCCTTCTGCCTCTGTCTGTCTGTCAGCATAGTTTCTCCACACGATTAGCCACTAGAAAAGCAGCAGCCGACACTGAAAAGCCAAACCTTTCCCTGCAGTCCGCGTGTGGCTTTTCCATGTTGCGCTGCCTGGGAGGCGGCGCACAAACAGCACTCCGAAAATAGATGCTGGGTGCGTGAGGCTGTGTGTTACTAGTGTGGGGAGGAGTTTTCAGCTGAGGGGGGGAGAGGGGGGTGGGGCACGCAGGGCAGGACACAACTACACCACGTCACTACATCAGAAAATATTAGCTAGAGTCAGTGAATGTGCTTGAAATGCTTCATTTCACAAAAGGCTGAATATCTCAGCTTATAATTTGAAATGCCTGAAAACGCTGAAAACAACCTATCTTCTCCGGCTCATAACTAAAGAACGGAAAATGGTATCAATAAACTTTTTTTTGCTGATGATACAATAGAGTCTCCTTGTTCTTTGTGCGTGTTCGGTGTTTACATAGTAATATCACACAATATTCTGTGGGCCTCGAGAAATCACTGAAAACGCTCTGAAACTCTGGCACTGGGAGCGTCGTTCTCCAAAAGTGGCTGGCACTCAATGAGTTAAGCTAGCAAGCCCTAGGGTCGCAGCTCTGCTTGCCATTTGCTTTACTGGTTTCATGAGCCATGGTGTGTTGCCTCAGTCTATGTTGTCTGTTACTCTTGTGCCGGTCATAAAAGACAAAGCAGGTAAGGTAGGAAGCATAGATAATTACAGGCCGATTGCTCTGGCTAGTGTGTTATCCAAAGTACTGGAAAGGATTTTATTAGATCATTTAAGCCTTTTTATTTCCACAACAGACAATCAGTTTGGTTTTATAGCAAAGCATAGTACTGATTTGTGTATATATGCTTTGAAAGAAATTGTTGAGACCTATAGAAGGCAGAATTCTTCTGTACTAATTGGTTTTATTGATGCCTCTAAGGCGTTTGACCGGGTCAATCACCATAAACTGTTTTTAAAACTGAGTCAAAGAGGTGTGCCTGGCAGCATAACCCGTCTTCTGGCATACTGGTATGCCAACCAGAATATGCAGGTCAGATGGGGCAATAGAGTATCCACCCCCTTTGGTGTTGGTAATGGGGTGAGGCAGGGGGCAATCTATACATGGTCTGGATGATTTATCTGACCAGCTAAATCACTGTAGGACTGGTTGTATGATTGGTAATACCTTAGTCAACCACCTTATGTATGCGGACGATTTGGCCATCGTCTCCCTAGCAGTGCTGGGTTTCAACTATTGAATATCTGCTCCATCTATGGTGTCAAATTCGATGTAAAGTACAATGCCAAAAAAAGTGTGGTTATGATCTGTAGAACTAAAGGGGACAGGGATCTCACTTTTCCTGCTTTTTATTTGTCTGATAATGTTTTATCTGTCTGTGTTAAAACTAAATATCTGGGTCATTTTATGACAGACCAAATGTCTGATGATGACGACATGTACAGACAGCGCCGTATGTTATATGCCCAGGCTAACATGTTGGTTAGGAAATTCCACTTTTGTTGAGGTAAAGATAAGTCTCTTTAGGGCCTACTGTACCCCTTTGTACACTGCTCCCCTGTGGGTTAAGTATAAAAAAGCTAGCCTCCACAAACTTCAGGTTGCATACAATGACTGTATGAGGATTTTGCTGAGAAAACCCAGGTGGACTAGTGCAAGTGAACTGTTCTGCCATGCAGGTGTCAGCACTTTTCAGGCACTTTTAAGAACCTTGATGTACAAATTTATTGGGCGTCTAAATGTCTCTCAGAACTCGAATATCATGCTACTAACCAACCCTGGTATTAGTTCTGTCAGATACCAATCACATATGTGGAAGTTTTGGTATAAGTGCCTTTTATAGATATACTGTGTATTTGTGTGTTCTCTGAATTGTTGTCTGTTGTTATATCTGGACACTGTGTCTGCAAATAAAGTTGATGATGATGATGATTGGAGATTTTCAACACTCGTCTCCGACGATGCAAGGAGTAGGCAATATAGTATACAATATAATGTAGTAGGCTCAGGATTCCCTGTCTCATTTCCGTGTGACAGTCCATATGTCTGGCATAATTCACGCATGCTATACTGGTGTTAATTACAGTATGCATTTATGTTTCACTGTGAGAAAATGTATCCTACTTGTGGCGTGAAGAGAGTGAAGTGTCAATAAATAGCTTGTTTGCTTGTCTCATGGTCAAAGCGAGAGTTGGCAGACCTGTCAAGTTGTAGCTATTCATCACTTTTCCGCATGTCACACAGCCTGTTCAATTAAATGTGTTGCCGCATGTAAACACCGGATGATATTAAATCACATCATCCCATTTAAATCTTCAATCCAATTGATTTCAATCAGATTGAGGAAAAAGTGTGTATGTAAACGCAGCTGGTGTGCCAGTGCCTGCACCTGTGTGTACCTAGTAGCCTACTTTTAACTCCAGTCAAACTTGTGTGTATCTAGTACTTTTAACTCCAGTCAAACCTGTGTGTACCTAGTACTTTTAACTCCAGTCAAACCTGTGTGTACCTAGTACTTTTAACTCCAGTCAAACCTGTGTGTACCTAGTACTTTTAACACATTCACTGCCAGCCATTTTATTTTTACTGTAGGTAGCTTCTGCCAAGCCGTTTTTTGAGGATTCTGGCTCATTTTACAAGAGCCGAGGATAATTTTCTGCTTGGACTTTGTGAACACGAAGTTCACAAAAGTACTAATAGAATGTGTGCTTTCTCTGTCTAAAAGAGTTAGTTTGTAGAGTTAGTAGTTATGTAGATATTAGCCGTTGAGTACAGCATGGTTTCAGCGTCTGAGACAGGAAGCTGAGATAATCGCAGTTTTGTGAAATTCAATCAAACAGGCAGAACAGTCACTTTAACCATTTATTTTTGGCATCAGTGAGAGATCAGACATCTGAACAATATAGTTCTGAACACCCTCTCTTTCAAACTCCTCCCTCCGTGGGCGTGTCTGGTGGCGTTTGTCACAAGCCAGTTTCTCCTGCCTGTCTGAGCAGTGAGCAGCCTCCCTCTCTGGCGGCCCCTCGTCGGCGAGTGTGGCGAGTGTGGACTGTGGATGGGACTCAATCGTTTCTTGGATTTTCGGTTGAGAGCTTTGATGAAGCTTTGTGCGATTCTAGGCTTTATGCTGCCCACCCAGTCTATTTTTGGAACCCCCCACCGTTGTCCGCCCGTGTGCAGCAGCGTGAAAGCGTTTTCGCCTACAGTATGAGAATGAGGCTCGTTCGTTTCTGGGTTTTCGGAATGCGTGCGATTCTGGCCTTTCTGCGGGTGTTTCAAAGTGTGTTTCACCCATAATCTATTATGCAAATTTGCAATCCCCCACGCCAGCACCGCTCTCCGCTCTCGGTATGCTGCTGCTGGCGCGGCCGCTCTCGGGCGAGTCTGGTGACTGATGACTGTAAAATCGCCAAGCCATTTCCTTGAGAATGGCTTTCTCCCGCGGCTGTATTTGGTTGGCTTTCTCTCTGTCGGGAGAGCACTGTCGCCACTTAGTTGGTCGGTAAAATAGATTATACACATTCAATACTTCCAATATTTTTATAGGAGACGTGGGGGGCATTGATCCACGTAGCAATTTTTTTTTTTCACGAGTCAACTCGTCATTGGCAGTGAACGTGTTAACTCCAATCAAACCTGTGTGTACCTAGTACTTTTAACTCCAGTCAAACCTGTGTGTACCTAGTACTTTTAACTCCAGTCAAACCTGTGTGTACCTAGTACTTTTAACTCCAGTCAAACCTGTGTGTACCTAGTACTTTTAACTCCAGTCAAACCTGTGTGTATCTAGTACTTTTAACTCCAGTCAAACCTGTGTGTATCTAGTACTTTTAACTCCAGTCAAACCTGTGTGTATCTAGTACTTTTAACTCCAGTCAAACCTGTGTGTACCTAGTACTTTTAACTCCAGTCAAACCTGTGTGTACCTAGTACTTTTAACTCCAGTCAAACCTGTGTGTACCTAGTACTTTTAACTCCAGTCAAACCTGTGTGTACCTAGTACTTTTAACTCCAGTCAAACCTGTGTGTATCTAGTACTTTTAACTCCAGTCAAACCTGTGTGTATCTAGTACTTTTAACTCCAGTCAAACCTGTGTGTGCTGGCAGATCAGATCTGTTAGTGTCCCGTTAAACTTTTGCATCGGAGGCGGAGCTATGTGGCTACTTTTATTATTTTGATAAACAGAGCAGTGATACATAATCTAGCTGTATCCAGATTTCCAATTTCCCAGTTTTCTTTTGCACTGATACTTGTCAAATGATGTAATGTAACTGCATAACTCAAAATAACTTTTGATCATATATTCCAATGATCTACCGTAACTTTGATATTTTTGAATATTCAAGAATTGTGTGTTACAGTATTGTTATTTCACACTTTCACTTTTGGTGTCCGTGTCTAGATATGTCTGCTGCCACCAGTCTCCTCTCTGAAGAGCAGCTTCAATGCTCCATCTGTCTGGATGTATTCACTGATCCAGTCGCAATACCATGTGGACACAACTTCTGCAAAAACTGTATCACACACCACTGGGCTACTAGTACCCAGTGCCTGTGTCCCATATGTAACCACCAATTTAATGGAAGACCTGAGCTTCATGTCAACACTTTCATATCTGGGTTGGCTGTTCAGGTCAGAAAGTCAGCTCAGATGAATGCCAGCAGCTGTGCCAAACCAGGAGAAGTTCCCTGTGACGTCTGCATTGGGACCAAACGGAAGGCACAGAAGTCCTGTGTGAAGTGTCTGACCTCCTACTGTGAGACTCACCTGGAGCCTCACCAGAGAATCAAAGGCTTCAAAAGACACAAGCTGATGCATCCTGTGGAGAACCTGGAAGGCAGGAGATGTGAAGAGCATGATAAATCACTGAAGCGGTTCTGCAAGACTGACCAGATATGTGTATGTCAGGTCTGCACTGAGTCAGACCACAAGTCGCATCAATGTGTCCCTCTGAAGGAAGGATATGAAGGAAAGAAGGCTGAGCTGGGGAAGACGGAGGCTGAAATTCAGCAGATGATCCGGGAGAGACGGCTGAATATTCCGAACATCAAACACTCAGTAAAGCTCAGCAAGGAAGCTGCTGACAGCATGATAGCACACAGTGTGCAGGTCTTCACTGGTCTGATACAGTCTGCGCAGAGAGGCCAGGCTGAGCTCATTAACACATTCACTGCCAGCCTTTTTTTTTTTACTGTAGGTAGCTTTTGCCAGAGGGTTTTTTTGAGGATTCTGGCTCATTTTACAAGAGCCAAGGATAATTTTCTGCTTGGAGTTTGTCAACACAAAGTTCACAAAAGTACTAATAGAATGTGTGCTTTCTCTGTCTAAAAGAGTTAGTTTGTAGAGTTAGTAGTTATGTAGATATTAGCCGTTGAGTACAGCATGGTTTCAGCGTCTGAGACAAAAAGCTGAGATAATCGCAGTTTTGTGAAATTCAATATCAAACAGTCACTTTAACCATTTATTTTTGGCATCAGTGAGACATCAGACATAAACAATATAGTTCTGAACAGTAATTTCCTCCATAGCAGCACCCGCACCCCCTCTCCTTACAACTCCTCCCTCCGTGGGCGTGTCTGGTGGATTTCAGCAGCGTTTGTCAGTCACAAGCCAGTCTCTCCTGCCTGTCTGAGCAGTGAGCAGCAGCCTCTCTCTCCTCGTCGGCGAGCGTGGATGTGGCTTAATCCGTTCTTGGATTTTCGGTTGAGAGCTTTGACGAAGCCTTGTGTGACTCTAGGCTTATGCTGCGCGCTTCAAAGTGTGCTTTCCACCCAGTCCACCTGTGGAAGCCCCCACCGCCGTGCGCCCGTGTGAAAGGTTTTCGCCTACAGTATGAGAATGAGGCTCGTTCGCTTCTGGGTCCTCGGTTGAGCTCAGCTGGAATGCGTGCGTTTCTGGCCAAACAACACTCAATAGTCTGAGCACCGTCGCCACTCAGTGGGTCGGCGGAATGGATTGCACACGCCCGGCGGCTCTAACAGTATAATAGAAGATGCAAAAGGGCCAGATCAATGATCCACCGTCAAAAAAAAAAAAACGATTTTTTTGACGTATCCATACGTCGCTGGCAGTAAACGGTTGGATTCTGCTTGACGTATCAGTACGTCGTTGGCAGTTAACGTGTTAAGACGATTGAGGAGAAGCAGAAAACAACAGAGAAGCAGGCTGAACGCTTAATTAAAGAGCTGGAACAGGAAATATCTGAGCTGATGAAGAGAAGCGCTGAGGTGAAGAAGCTCTTACTCATTGAAGACCACCTCCACCTCCTCCAAAGCTTCCCATCCCTGAAGACGCCTCCCCACACCAAGGACTGGACAGAGGTCAGTGTCCACTCATCATGTGATGAGACTGTGAGGAGAGCTGTGGCTCAGCTGGAGGAGACTGTGAGGAGAGCTGTGGCTCAGCTGGAGGAGACTCTCAGGAAAGAGATGCAGAAGCTGCTTGAGGCTGAGCTGAAAAGGGTCCAGCAGTATGCCGTGGATGTGACTCTAGATCCTGATACAGCAAATCCCTTTCTCATCCTGTCTGATGATGGGAAACAAGTAAATTGTGCTGATGTAAAGGAGAATCTCCCAGACAACCCAGAGAGATTTTCTTATCCCAGCGTCTTAGGAAAGCAGAGCTTCTCTTCAGGAAGGTTTTACTATGAGGTTCAGGTTAAAGTGAAGACTAGGTGGACTTTAGGAGTGGCCAAAGAGTCGATCAACAGGAAGGGAAAAGTCATACTGGAGCCAGAGAATGGCTTCTGGACTATAGAGTTGAGGGATGGAAATGAGTACATAGCTGCTGATGTCTTAATCTCTCTGAAGACACAGCCTCAGAAGGTGGGGGTGTTTGTGGATTATGAGGAGGGTCTGGTCTCCTTCTATGACGTAGATGCTGCAGCTCTGATCTATTCCTTTACTGGCTGCACCTTCACTGAGAAACTCTACCCATACTGCAGTCCCGGTCGTAATGCTGGTGGTGAAAACCCCGCTCCTCTACTCATCTCTCCTGTCAATCACACAGATTAGACCAGTCATTCATTCAGGATTTACTGTCATTTAACCCATTGATACCTGATGCAGCATCTGTGTGTGTATCCCTTTAAGACCGTGGACGCGGTTCGCGGTCTTAAAGGGATACACACACAAATGAGGGATATACACGCAAATGCTGCATCAGGTATCAATGGGTTAAGACAGGGGTGGCCAAACTACGGCCCGCGGGCCAACTGCGGCCCGCTGCCCGTTTTTAAGTGGCCCGCCATGAATTTACAAAAAAAAAAAAAAATGTTTTTGCTAAAAACGTTTTTCCGTTTTTCTGTTTCAAAGTTTAAAACGGAAAACGAAAACGGGGGAAAAAACATTTTGTTTTTTCAATTTAAAACCATTGAAAATGGGTTATACTTGGGCACCCTGACATGGTCTATTTATAAAAAATAAAAAATAAACTGAATTAATGTTTAACACGTTGACTGCCACTGACGTATGTATACGTCAAAAAAAATCCAGCGCTTCACTGCCATGGACGTATTAATACGTAAAAAAAATGATTTTTTTTTTTTTGACCGTGGGATGTGTCTAACCCTTTTACATCTCTTATATAATTATTGGAGCCACCGAACGTTTACAACCCATTCCACCGACCCACTAAGTGGCAACAGTGCTCTCCTGACTAGAGGAAGGCAAGCATTTTTTTAACTTGTCACGCCATTCTCACCCCAGCCATTCTCATGAAAATGGATGGGGGAAAACGCTTTCGTTTTCGCGCTGATTGCTGGCGATGCGGGATTGCAAATTTGCATAATAGATTACAGGTGGAACACACTTTGAAACACGCAGCATAAATATGACCAGAATCGCAAAAGCTTCTCTCAACCAAAACTCCAAGAAGCGAGCGAGTACATCCAGACTTCCTCAAACAGCGGCCGTGCAGACAGGCACAGGACAGCAGCAAAGCAGACAAGCTTGTGACGGCCGCTGCAGCCAAGAAGAACGCCCACGGAGGGAGGAGTTGAAGCAACTCTCCCTCTCGCTCTCTCCCTCTCTCTCTCTCTCTCTCCCTCTCTCTCTCTCCCTCCCTCCCTCTCTCTCTCTCTCTCTCTCTCTCTCTCTCCCTCTCCCCCTCTCACTAGGATTAAACCTAGTGCGTCTCCCTCCCGAGAGGGAGGGAGAGAGAGAGAGAGGGAGGGAGAGAGAGAGAGAGGGAGGGAGAGAGAGAGAGAGGGAGGGAGAGCGAGAGGGAGGGAGAGAGAGAGAGAGAGCGAGAGGGGGAGGGAGAGAGAGAGAGAGAGCCAAAAATGAATGGTTAAAGTGACTGTTCTATCGAATTTCACAAAAAGCCGTTTATCTCTGAATATTTTTTCTGATGCTGAAACCATGCTGTATTCAACTGCTAATGCTTACATAACTACTAACTCTACAAACTAACTATTTTAGACAGAGAAAGCACACATTCTATTAGTTCTTTTGAGATATTGTGTGTTCACAAAATCTTAGCAGAAAAGAATCCTCGGGTCTTGAAAGATGAGCCAGAATCCTCAAAAAAACCCTCTGGCAGAAGCTAACTACAGTAAAAAAAAAAACGTCTGGCAGTGAATGTGTTAATACTAATGTTAACCTTTCGCTTGTTTGCCAACATAATAAAATAATTGTTGCAATAATTGTTATTGTATTTTATTATATTAAACTAATTTTCCAGTTTTGTTCTAACTGTATTCTCACATTAAAGGAAATTACTGAAATAAATAAATGCTAGCAAAAAGAGCTTGTATTACATGACTGTTATTTTCTGCACAGGCTACTTCAATTATTTAATGTTTGACTGATCTCAAAGCTTTAAAAATGTCTTTACTTAGAGGAGCAAAACTCAAAACACATTTATTTTTGGTTTCCAGGGACTTCAGAGTTCACAAATTCAATCAACACCTTTTTTGTAACTACATTACATTTATTGGGAAAACATGAGGGGAATGTGTTTTATCCTGAGCCATCGCGATGATGAAATATGCTGCCCAGAGCAACAGCATGCATGTCTCTGTGATGTGTTTTAATAGTTTCATGGATGAGATGAGACTAGTGTTAAAGTTGTGTGAACTGTCAGTTATAAACTGTGAATTTAGTAAAAAGTAGAAGTGAGTTCCCTGCTCGATAGGGTCCCATTATAAAGGTCTAAAAAGTATAAAGTGTGATTTCTCAAACAGATTAGATTAAAGTGATAGAGTCCTAAAAATTGTGACTCATTTAAAGTTTAAAAGAGTGTCTAGCTTAAGGTATGAAACAGTAGAGTTCAAAGAGGGCATGGTTTCAACATGAACTGCTGTTTAAAACAAATGACATTTGCACCTGGAAATATTGCCAATCCGTTTGTTTACAAACATGCTGATTCCTGCTATTAACAGACACCAATGTGTGTCTATGTATGAAACCACAAGCCCAGCCACACCACTCCATGCTCATGGCATTACCGCCACCAAGTGGATTTTATCATGCTTTACACCTGCAAATACTGACCCTCTCTAGGTAATATGTATCCATTATAAACAAAATGTCTTCTACTTTTCTACTTTCATATCTGTCATTAAATTCTCCTAACTTCCGGGGTCCTAGAGTATTAAAAGTGGGACTGGAAATATAAAGTTATAATATATATAATATAAAGAACTAATAAAGAAATTGGCAGACGTGCATTTAAATTCAAAGCTCCTTCTGATTGGAACAACCTGCCCAATACCCTCAGAACAATCAACTCATTTCACCTCTTCAAAAACTCACTAGTACCATTCCTCAAAACACCATGCTGCTGCTTTTAATGGTATTGTCTTCTTGCCCCTTATTACTGCTTGTTTGGTCACTCTGTTGTCTGAATCGTTAGTGCATTGTGCAATGTTTGTATAATATCTATGGTATGTATGTGTGTATAGTATATATGTACATATATACATGCATGTGTAAATATGTACATATATGTGTATGTGCGTGGATATATACGGATATATATAATATAATATGATATGGTATATATAGAAATATATAATATAATATATATAGTACTACAGTATGTGTGTATTGTATATATATGTGTATAATATGCATAATACTATCTCGCTCTATCAACTTCTTACTTTTTCTGTAGGTTGTTGTGGGTTAGGGGAATGTGTCGGTGGGTCGGTGAATGGAGCCTCCGTGTGCTGCTGTGTTGTATGTTTGTTCATGGTGAATGGAGCCTCCGTGTGCTGCTGTGTTGTATGTTTGTTCATGTTGCATTGTTCTGTTTTTGTGTTGGACCCCCTTGAAAACGAGATGGTGCATCTCAAGGGGCTAGCCATTAAATACAATTTCTAACAAGTTCAGCCACAACAAAAATGAAGTGGATCCCCAAATGACTGCTGGCTGCCTGTTGGGTTGATGTAGCTTAGTGGGTTGATGCAAAATGTTGCTGAATTGCTCTCATAAAAGATTTATGTTGTGAGAAATAAAATATGATGGGAAAGTGGGTTACCAGGCAGGCAGACTGAGCTGTTTGTATATATACAGAGTAAATGTGGATATGTTTTTATTAAGTAGTGGAGTTTGTTCCTGGATGCGGGGATTAATTTGATCGCTGAAATGTTCTTGATTGCCCCATTAAATAAACATTAATTAACAATTTAAATAACATAGCTTGAAAAGCAGTAAGGGTTGATACCATTGGGTTTGAAGGGATTTATTTGATTGGAGACGAGATTAAGGGATTTTTTTTTATGTCCTTTAATTTTCTTACATGTGATTACATTAGAAAGTAAGCAGCCATATTAAGGGGCTGTTTAAAGGGGCTTCAATGTGTTTCCTCAATTAATAACTTCATTTTAAGGGGGATTTCCATGAATTAAGGGGTGAATGAATGTAAACGTTATTTTAAGCCTGTGGAGATCAGAGACAGTGCAGAGGGAGAGGTTGTGCGCTCTCCTCATAAACAGACAGAGAGCCAGGAGGATTCTATCTGCCTCAAACAGAGCTGAGTCTGAGACACACCAAATGTATCCAGGGAAGTTGTATGGGGGATGTATTTAATATTTTGAAACTTAATTTGATCCAGCCAGCGTGTCATCTTTTATTTGACTAATTATGTATTTTTCCAATGTGATCTGTTCTCTCTCTTTATTTATGTGTGTGTGTGTGTGGTGGGGGGGGGGGGGCGTGAAGTCTTTATTGCAGTGTTCAGCTAATTCTTGTTTTGTTTTAATGTCACACACATCACATTAAGTAGAAAATAAATACATAAATATACTGCCATCTTAGCTAGCCTGGATGGAAAAACCTCGCTCCGAGTTTTCCGGCTATGGGCGGAAGTAATAATAGCCCCGTGCTGTGCTACGAAAACACTGCAGCACAGGCCACCGGAAGACAGGGGCGGGTCTTCTGCTGTCTTGCTGTCTCCGTAGCGTGATTTCTAACCCCACATAGGATAAGCAATAACCACGCCCTGTGGCGCCGGGATTGGCCAGGAGCATTGAAGCTTGGGACTAAAGCACCTGGGGTTTTTCATCTTTTTAAATAAAGATGTTTAAAAAACTATTGCTTGTTATATTTTCAGTGCTGTAGGCTACCTTTTCTCTGGGTAAGAATCGAGCTTGAAATTAACGATATGATACATTATATTATATGAGCTATGAACGTGAACACAACACCGTTTATATTATTGCATGTTTTTGTAGATTGTGTACATTGTGTAGATTACAATTATTATGCTTATTATTATTATTACTATGCTAAGGTGACCATAATTAATTTCAATGTCCGCTCTCAATGTCCGCTCTCGAAATCGCTGTCCTTTCTCAAGAGCTATTCAGTTGGTTCATGAAATCGCTGTGCTGCGTGCCCTCCAGTGTTGCTCCTGGCCAATCCCGGCGCCACAGGGCGTGGTTATTGCTTATCCTATGTGGGGTTAGAAATCACTGATTTCAGTGGCTCGAAAGCGGACATGTTTGGAGAGAAGCTCGCGCTGTTAGAAAAAAAATCAGGCACAACGCGAGCGGCCGTTGGAGCTAGCGAATAACCACGCCCAACAAATTTACGTAATTTGACGCGCCCGCCCCTCGCTCCACCCCCGCGCCCTTCACGGCAGGGTGAGCATAATTCAGCCGCACGGGGAGGGGGCGCTGTCGGCTGACAGGGGCTGCTCGAAAATGTGACTTCACGGCGACGATACGTATCTGAGCCAGCCAATCACGTTGTCCTGCGTTGTTTGGGACGTGTATAAAAGGCGACCGCAGATGGGGGTGGGTGGGGGGAACCCCCAGAGAGAGAGGGAGGAGAGGAGGAGAGAGGGGGAGAGGAGAGAGGGGGAACCAGAGGAGAGGAGAGGAGGGGAGAGGAGAGAGGGGGAACCAGAGGAGAGGAGGGGAGAGAGGAGAGCAGAGGGGGAACCAGAGGAGAGAGAGGGGGAACCAGAGGAGAGAGAGGAGGAGAGAGAGGGGGGGAACCAGAGAGGAGAGCAGAGGGGGAGAGGGGGAACCAGAGGAGAGGAGGGGAGAGTACCAAACTCAACTAGGTACCAAACCAACAAACTCTACTGTATAGTCTTTTCCTACGTTTAGTTTTTCTGTCGAGAGCAGAGTGGCTTCGAGGGAGCGGATTGGCCGAGTCCGAAGAGGGAGGCGAGCCGGCTCACTTGTCATCGTCCTCCACTCTCCACCACTCGTCCACCTCTCCCTCCTCGGTGTCGTCCCCCACGTAGTCCCCCCAAGTGTCATACACATCCCCCTCCTCATCCTCCTCCTCTTCCTCCCCCACCAGTTCACCTCCGTACTGCTGCTCATCCTCCTCATCTACCACGACTTCCATCTCCTCGATGTCGTCGCCGTCCTCGTCCTCGTCGTCCTCGTCCTCGTCCTCATCATCCTCATCTTCCTCCTCCTCCACTTCTAACTCGTCCAAATCCCCGTCCTCTACCTCGCCGTCCTCCTTCTCGCCCTTGGAGAAGGAGGAAGGAGAGGAGAACCCTTCAGTTCTGTCCGCAAGGTAGGACCTGCTGCTGGAGGGTAAGAAACGCGAGGTAGCGGTCTTTGTGTTGATGTAGAGGCGAGGGGGAGGGTCCCGCTCCTCCCCGTCGGGGGGGGAGGAGGGCAGGCCGGTGGCGGCAGAGTCGGCTCTGGATTCGGGGACCAGGGAGGGAGGCGGGGGCAGGGCCTCAGCGGCCCCGGGGCTCCCGTCGTCGGGCACGTATTCGCGGATCTCGCCCGGCTCCAGGGGGTCGGCGCCGCACGGGTCGTGCTCGCTGCACGACAGCTTGCCGTCCAGCCGGGAGATGAAGAGCATGCCTTCACGGTGTTCCTTACAGTACGAGCTGGGGCACATCTCACAGAACGAGGCCGCCTCTTTAGCACACACGTCACACTGGTGCCACGGACACTCCCATCGCCCTGGAGACACAAGTTCACGCTTATTGCTCATGATAAGCCAACATGATTTGGTCATTTTGAGGTTAAAGGTGCAATAAATACAATGTTTATTGTCCCATAGCATAAAAATGACATTAATAAACTGCAGAGGGTTGCCAGGGTTGTTAATGATTACCAATGGTTTAGCCAGGTGCTGAGATTTCTGGCTTCTAGGGATGGGACAATATATTGAAATTCAATATATCATAATACAAAAATGTGTCCATGTGTCGTGGGGGCAGAAAAATTAACCGCAATTTTTGTTACATTTTATTCTGCTGTAGAAACGCCAAAATGATGACCTTTTTTCAACTGTTCATTGATGGAGGTCCGTGCTAGTATGAGTGAGACATCAGCATTGCAAAACTTTTTGTTCTAAAGCCAAAAAAAGCAAATGGCAAAGCAGTATTATTATTCCAATATTTTGCATGATGATGTATGACCTATTCTCAGTTGGATCCCCACTCTAATCAGCTAGTGTCTCTATTGTGAAAATGTGATTTCATTATTCATGTCAGTTACAGACCACTGTCAGCTGTGCCAGAGACCTGCCAGTGTTGTTCTTGGTCATAAAAACACAAAAAAAATCACAGATTTTTAGTAGTATAATATAATAGTAGGTACGAAGCCTTCTTGGCAGAACTGCATGTGATACAATGAAGCATCTCCACCCCACTTGCCTGCAGGTCTCTTGGCCAGGTTGAGACAGTCGGCATGGTAGACCTTGGGGCAGCCGGGTTTCTTGCAGGACACGATCTGTCCCCCGTCGCCGCAGCTGAAGCACTCGTCCTCCCTCTCCTTGGTCACCTCCTGCTTGGTCTTCTTCTTGCCAGGGACCTTCTTCTTGCCTTCCTTCAGCTTCTCTGCAGACGGCTGGTTCTGCACATGGACAAAGACGCTCAGAAGATGGTCTAACACAGGGGTTTTCAAAGTGGGAGGCGGGCCTCCCCGGGGGGAGGGGGGGGGGTGCCTCCAAGCAGTTTCAGGGGAGGCTCAGTGAATGGAAGTGAAACAATATTACATTAGTTATCAAAAGGAGACCACATAGAATAGCCTAAATGTGTGTGATCTGGTTAATGAGATAGTTCAGAGATACAGTAGTTTGGGGGAATTTTACTATTTTCCCAAATGTTTTATGTATTTGGTGTAGTCTGACAGCAATATCACAATCAGGCCGAGCTAAAAGTGTTGAAATGTGAGTCTTCACCTTTGTCGGTCGGACACCCAGGAAACCGCTGCAGTTGGGCGCTCCACATTTACACACAGTCTTCCCATTGCCAAGACACTCCAGGTTGTAGTTGAATGTCAGGTCCACACCTGTTGTATGTACTGCATTAGCTCCACACTGTACTCAGATTATAACAAAAATCATCTGCATTCTGATATTACTCACTGATAATATAAATGATCAATAATATAATATATAATATAATATAATATAATATGATATAATAATATGATCAATAAAAAGACAACGAGTTGGGACCTTTTGCGATGTCCTGCAGAGCGAACAGTCCCACCCTGGTGTCCCCGTTCACAGTCCACTTCTGAGTCTCACAGTTGGGCTGGCAACAGTGGTTCATGAAGCGAGCCTGGTTGCCCTTGGGCCCGGCATCGATGATCCGGTCCTGACATAACAACGTACAAGTGTAGGCTTAGGACACGCACCGAGCATTTCATTTGAATGACAAATGGTGTGTGCTGCTCCCCCGGCGTGCACCACGTTGTTTTGTTTGACTCAGACTCACCTTGTCCAGTGTAAGCATGTAGAAGTTACAGATGTCGTTCTCCTGAGCATGTCGGATCCTGGTTCGACATTCTTCCTCATCGATCACCTCTCCCACATATTCGTTCACAAAGGCCCCCTGAGAGAGAGAGAGAGAGAGAGAGAGAGAGAGAGAGAAGCGAGCGAGCAAAGAAGAGATGGTCAAACAGAAGGGAACGAGGAAAATGTGGATAGTTCATATCACATTTATCAAAAATATTCTCTCGGCTTTCTCCCGGGCTGCCTACCTTCTTGATGTCGCAGATGCTGCGTAAGCCCCAGCCACGGGACAACGTCCTGAAGATCTCCACGCTGGTGTACTGGCGCTTTGTGAAGGCCTGGTTCTGACAGCGCTCCCCCGCCACGCACACCTGAGGGTGGCACTCGTACATCAGCATGCGGTTGATGCACTCCGAGTCGCCGCCGCACGCGTTCTCGTCGGACGCCTTGCAGTTGCAGCGCGGGATCTCCGACAGGTCGGCCGTGATGATCTGCACCTTGCCGATTGGTCGGTTCACCTGAGACAATGGCACAGTTTTTTTTCTTAAGCGTCACATGTTATCGTTATTATTGGTCAGTCTAACAAAGTGTGTTTTTGTTGATACGCTGTTACCCTAATGTGTCTGTATGGAGGAGGTTTCTTGTCATTCTTTCTCTCCTCCTGAAGCTGCTTCATCTCCTTCTCCGCCTGCAGCTCTTTGAAGCGCTCTGCTGCTTCAGTCAGGGCTACAAGAACAGATACAGTGTTTACTTAAACTATTTAAAATAATAACTTGAGCCAACTGAACTAAAAATGTGTAATAACATTTTCAATCGAGCACTTGCAAAAAAAGACAGTTAATAGGCTACATGCCTGTCTTGTAGATTGCATCAGCACCCTTGCCCATCTTCTCTATGTTCTGCGTGTCTCCTTCCATGTAGGGGAAGACTCTGGCCTGGTACGTCCACACAAAGTCTTTGGAGCCAAAGAACTGCACCGGGAACTCTCCCACCTCATGCTTCATCCTCAAGATGTTATTTGGGACGTCTTTGGTGAGACAGACTTCTGCGGGCCACCACCTTGAGCAATGAGAGACCCCAGGGTCAAATGTTCATCAGCCTTTGGTGAGAAGAGAACCACTATCAATAACAGGGGGAGACTATTTCTCTCTCCTTACCTGTAACGTCCCCACTTGACCCACAGGAGGTCCTTGATGCGAGGCTTCTTCCCAGCTTTGCAGTCGTTGCAGAACCAGCTGCCCTCGGGCATCTCCATGCTCAGACACTCCCGGTGGAAAGCAGCAGGACAGGCCTCACAGCACAGCAGGCTGCCCCCTGCAGGCCGCAGCAAGACACAACACATCACTGAGACGGCAACAAAGTGGAAAGCGTCTTTACCGTCTTTACCGTCTTTACCGTCTTTACACTATTCAACAAAACCAGTGCACAACTGTATTTTGTGGCTCATTTTTGCGCTGCTAATATGAAAAAGCAGGAATTTGTTTTGTAACATCAGACATTCTTGTTCAGCCGGTGATGACACGCAGCATCTTCTTTACATTGTAAAACGAGAGATGCGAGAGTTTGAGACTTTTGATCGATGCTAGAATAGAGTTACAGTCATCTAAGGATGAATGACTTTATCCAGATTACATCCTGATAAAAACCCTGTGGAAATACAGTAGCTCTCAACTGGAGGAAGCAAGGTCATTGAGACCAGGAGCGAGCACCTAGAGAGATGAGGAATGCAGAGTGAAGAAAGGCCTCCAACGAAAGATTCTGTTTCCCTTTAGATAAGACGAGTTATGACCATAAGCACCGAGCGTTATGAATTGAACTGACTGAACAATGCGACGTGCAGACCTCAGATTTGGGAGTTAGTGTTCCATTGGGTACGTTTTGTCTGTCCCCGATGCTGCAGTCCTCCGTGTCTGCCTCCTGCTTGGGGGTCTTACAGCCTGGGGGGCTGGGAGACGCGGCCACGAGGAGGACATCGCTGCTCTCTGGAGGCTGCGGGACCGCAGTGACCGGGGCAGACGATGTGCTGGGCACAGGCTTTTGTTTCTTCACAGATGCAACCTGTCCATGGCAAGGTGTCATCGTGTTATGAGTGTATAATTGTGGCATCACACTGTTTGGGTACTAACTAACATGTTTTTTTATTGGGTTAATTTTCAACTTGTGTACTCTTGTGTACCTGAGTGTCCGTGACGACCCTCTTGACCTCTGAGGTAATTCTCTTTGACTCCTAGAAAGCAAAGACAGAACAGGTTGTGAAAATACAGCAACAGTTTCAAAACTACTCCAAACTGTCTATTGGAACTCTTCTTCTTCGTCTCTTTCTCAGCGGCAACACACCTTCTTCTTTGGAGGAGTAGCAGACACTTCTTCTATGGTGCATTCCAGAACCTTGTGGGACAGCTTCCTCGGCCTCTTTCGGTCTTGGTTCATTGAAGGTCATGTGACTAATGTGTGCATTACCTATTCAAACTCAATAAAGAATATCACAAAGGTCATGTGACTACTGTATGCATTACCTATTCAAACTCAATAAAGAATATCACAAAGGTCATGTGACTAATGTGTGCATTACCTATTCAAACTCAATAAAGAGTTGTGGCCTGCAGCGGCCACCTATTCTACATGGTACTGCAGGATAGTTGATACTGGATAAGATGACGATGACAATACGCAGCACAGTTAAGATGACGATGACAATACGCAGCACACTGAAGTATCTATTTACCAGATTTGAGAGGTAGATGGGTTTTTTCTGGGGTCTCTGCAGCAGAGCGAGAGCGTTGTATCAATATCAATAGAGTATTGTATCAATATATGTATATATATATGTATATATATATATATGTATATATATATATATATATATATACATATGTATATATGTATCAATTGTATCAATAGAGCGTTGCGAGGCGATCTGCAAGGCTCTCAATTGAGATGCTTTTTTCATGAAATATAAATGAATGCCAGAGCAATTTAAGGAGATTTGTCCAGTATTCAGTACCGGTACTTGAGTACAAATGCAGGCAATACATGTAAACAGCACTGTTGTGTGTATTCGCTCACCTTAAGCGTGGTGTGGAGCTCCGTGTCTGTGAGGCAGCCCTGGTTGCCGAAGATAAAGGCTCTGTCCTCTCCCACCGTCTCGCACAGCATCCGCCACTTCTCCTCCACCAGCTGCCCGTCCAGATCAGACTGAACACCTGGGAGGAGAGCAGGAGGGAGAGGACACGTTTTAGAGGAAGGCTGACTTGTGGTGACTTAAAAATCATATTTAAAGCTGGAAATAAGGTCCAGGTTGTAAAAAAAACAGAATTCTCCTTTAAGGGCCTGTGTCCACCTAGCGTCTTTTCCTCAGGTCCAGCATCTTTTTTCAGTTGTTTCTAATGGGGGGAGAGCGTATGCGAGCGCACACGGACGTCTATAGGAAGTGCGCTGCACCCAGCGTCTATTTCAAAGCGCTCCGGGTTTTTGTGCGCCGGCTCCCAGCGCTCCCAGCTGAGAATAATTTAACTTTTCAGAAAGACGCTGGTGTCGGGTGCTGCTTTTCTGGCAACTAATCATATGG
Source organism: Poromitra crassiceps (assembly GCF_964638095.1). Taxonomy (NCBI): domain Eukaryota; kingdom Metazoa; phylum Chordata; class Actinopteri; order Beryciformes; family Melamphaidae; genus Poromitra; species Poromitra crassiceps. The sequence goes on from NW_028152031.1 coordinate 145,383, forward strand.
AGAAACTATCGCAACAGAGACAGAAAGGCTCAATTGTGGGAGCAGATTGGCTAGACACTTAATATTTCTGGTGAGTGTTGTGCTTACTGCTTTTAATAGCGTAGCCTACCTACCTGTGTTGTTAGCTTGCTAGCTGTCAGCTATCAAGCTCCTACCGCACTGAACTAACGTTGCTTCCTTGTATATTGTGAGCTGGGATCAGCGCTCCCCAGCGCACTCCCAGCGTTTAACGTCGGAAAAAGATGCTAGGTGGACACACACAGGCCCTAAGACTGCAGCCTGCTGATATGGTGTGAAAAGGACAGAGAGCATTGGTATTTGTATTGACTGTCACTGACCTGCTGTAGGACAGTCCCGGAGGGGACCAGACTCTATAGAGGTTGGTGATGGGGATGTCGGCGGTGTCGTTGCTGTTGCTGGCGTACGACTCGCTGAAGCCGTACATGTGCAGCAGCTGCCAGTTGGCCATCTGGCCGTAGGTGTTAAATACCTCGTCCCCCTTTCGAATGGGGCGCACGCAAACCATCTTCAGACTGTCCTGAGAAAGACACAGGATGTAAGAGAACGAACGAGAGAAGAGAGGATATGGGTCAGAAAAAGAAGGGAATCAGACTACGAGACAGAGAGAAAGACATAGTTGGACACTCATTAAAAGAAAGCAGGGCCCGAAATGAACATCCGTCAAGCGCCATTGGCGACTAGATTTGACGTTTGGCGAGTGACACTCAGAGGTTGTGCGTGCGTGCAGCTAATTATAACGAAGTGGGCGTGTCCCCTCACCGGTGTGTACTCCAGATTGGCGTTGTGACTCGACACGTGGTTAAGCATGTCGGCCATAGGAACCATCATCGGTGGGTTGGGGGCCGCCTCCTCCTCCTCGTCCTCCTCCTCCTCGTGGGGCTCTTGGAAACTACAGCGATAAGAAAGGAGAAGGTGAAGATGAAGATTCCCTTATTGTGATTGTAACTGTGACTTGTCATTTCATTCAGAACCGGGAGTTGAAGACCGCCGTTTTCTGTTGTTGGCCAATTGACATAAAGGTGAAAACATGAGATGGTAAGAGATGTTCTTACAGGCATATAGCCTATGAAATTAGTAGCCAAACTTTGGTTCTGGTTGTGTGTTTCAGTCAACCGACAAAATTAACTGTTTGGCGTAGGCAAACTTTAGTTCCGCCTGTGTGTTTCCAGTAGGATAATTAATTATACTGTATGTTTTGCAAGTACTTGAGTAATATGATATATCAAAATTTGATGAGAGTAGTTGAATATTGAATTGACTTAAAATGCCCAGCCCTAACCCAAACGCGGTTGGTCTCTTGCCTGCTAACCTGTAGGCCATGACAAAGGCCACCAGCTGTGTGTAGAGCTCCAGGGTGTGTGTGCTGGGGTTCCAGAGATCCGGGTGTCTGCTGATGAAGGGCAGGATCACGTCTGTGTATTCCCTCTGGATGTTGGCCAGGTCTCTGTCCACCGCCTAGGGAACACATGTTCCCTTCAACAGGCTGGATCTCTCCTCTCTGGACCTGTGACAAGAAGCAATCAAGTGAAGGATGCTAGAATTCAAATACTGAGCGCAGAACAGCAGCATTCTTCTAAACACGTTAGACAGGCCTGGAATTCATTAATTAATTGATTGCTTGATTGAGACACTGTTTGATTGACAGCTGACCTCTGGGAAGTGCAGTGCAGAAACACCATAATATAGCTTACATCTACATCAGTAAATTTGCTTTGTTACTTTCAAACCAATCAATTCAGGAGGTAGACATTCTTGCTGGGAAACGTATACACTGATTGAAGACTGTTCCTCACCAGAACATGGGCTGGTCCAGCGCCCTGAAGTTAGTCCAGAGGGAGAGGTAGGGACTCCATTGGGACCGCGGGTTCGTGTACTCATACAGCAGAGCCAGCAGCAGGGGAACCCAGCCCGACGAGCTCTCCAGAGAGGCCCTGTCTGGGAAGGGGAGAGAGAGAAGGCGTAGAGACAGTGAGATCAGCCTCAATCGCACATGTAGCTGGGGGAAGAAATACTACATACATGGTATTTATCATGATACATCCAATGCAGGGACAGCTCACCCTAAAATCCAAAATACATATTTTTTCTCTCCCCCGTAGTGTTATTTATCCATAGATTGTTTTGTGTTAGTTGCCCGAGTTTTGTAGATATCGGCCCTAAAGATTTTTCCATAGAGAGTTTCATGTAGGAACTATTTTCTATTCTGGACCAAACTACACCCACTAGCTAGCTGCTGCTAGCTGCAGTTTCATGTCAGAACTAGCTAGCTAGCAGCTAGTGGGTGTAGTTTGGTCAAAAGAAAATAGTTCCTACATGAAACTGCTCACATTCACAACAAGGTCCGTGGATTATCTTGAGTAACCGGGTCATAATTTCTGGAAAGTTTCTGGAAAGAGACATTGCTGTTGAGCTTTTCAAATGTTTTATTTTTGCAAATTGAGCACCACAGGCCGAGCGCCACTAACACAAAATGATCTCTAGATGGATAAATAACAACTCAGGGGAGAGGGAAAATATGTATTTTGGATTTTAGGGTGAGCAATTTCGTTAAATATCAGTATATAGGTCCGTTCATGCTTTTCTTCCCCTGCTTGTTGTCACCTTGTTCCAGCAGGGCAGAGACCTTAGTTGTTGCCTGGTGGAGAAGAGCAGATCTGGGGATGGTGAACAGAACCTCCCCCTCCTCTATGTCCTCCTTAGCCAGCATGCCATACTCTGCCACTGTCCCCTCTTTGCTCACATACACCTGGGAGGGAGAGAGAGACACGTCCAGCTCAAGGAATGATGTTCGCTCACCTATATCAGGCTCTACCTACTGTATATCAGGCTCTACCTCTTTTGAATGACAGATTCAGGCAGACATATATACATGTTGATTTGACAGATTAAAAAATTGATACCTGATGCAGCATTTGTGTGTGTATCCCTTTAAGACCGCGAACCGCGTGAATGCGGTTCGCAGTCTTAAAGGGATACACACACAAATGAGGGATGTATACACGCAAATGCTGCATCAGGTATCAATGGGTTAAGTAATAGCCTACATACATAAAAGGATATCTGAGATTATTGTGTAAATTGTGAGAACAATGACCTTATTGCTGAGCACTAGGCCGACTCGGTCACACCATTGTAGAAAGTTCTGCAGAGGCTTGAGCTCTGAGCCTTCGTCTACCTGTCAGCAATGGAGTCACATGGATATTATAAACATCATTATATCTTTGCATCTGCAATCGGACGTCAGAGACGGGTAGGAGAGCGTTTTGAACAGCCGAGTCCCCCAACTGACTTATGGAAGTTTGTGTGACGCTAGTTCCAGAGTGTATACGGAGAACATAGCGTAACATTATGGGGCTAGGATCCATTTCACAGCAAACAATTTGATGCAGGAAGTAAAACAGGTATCACACACACACACACACACACACACACACACACACACACACACAAATGGTTCAATTCCATTTAGGAGTTCCAGTGCCAGGGCCCTCATTACTGTTATAGGTTATACCTGCTTGCTTTACATCCTGCTGCCACGTCAAAACGGTTGCTGTGAAACGGGCCTAGATAAGATGAGCTAGTTCACACAAATTGGCAGGTAGACAAGCTGTCGAACTTTCTAGGCTACATCAAAGTTCAAAGTATGTGGCCTCCTCTCCGCTCGCCATGTTTTCTCTCTCCTACTTTATTGTTGTTTTGGAGATCATGGGGACCAGCGTCAAGCCAGCCACAATACAAAACGGGGGTTTTCCCCTGGTTATTGCTTTCAAAATAAAGGCATAATAATAATGAAACGATGTTAAAAAATATATATACCTTATACTTTGAAGGGAATATTGCTCATTTCCGGCTGTGTTGGAGTATATATATGTGTGTGTGTATATATATATATATATATATATATATATATATATATATATATATATATATATATATATATATATATATACTACAATGGGCGGGGCGTCGGTGAGTTCATACGTGTGACGTCACCTGCGCTATATAAAGAGCTGTCTACAGTTGGTCAGCCTCTGGTGGAGCTAAACCCGAAATTGCTATTCGTGTTTTCCAGGCATAGCCTACATTAGACCGCTGTTTGAATATGCAATGCCGGCGTGGTGCAATATAGGAAAAGTAGAACTGAAAAAACTCCAGACTGTCCAAAATATTGCAATACCAATGTCATACAGGCTCCCCAGATATACTAACACAAACTATTGCCACCAGATATCTGGCCTGATGACATTAGAGGAAAGACTTATCATTTTAGGAAAAAAGTACTTTAACAAAGCTGAGCTGAACCCCTCGCTCCAACCAGCAATACTCGAAGAACGAACAGGCCCCCCGAGATATATCTGCAGCACCCCCTTGTCCTTCTTATCCCAACAAATGTAGCCTAATCACTTTATGATTTTATGGTTTTATTCTATTATCATTTCAATCCTCATGGTGAGTTTTATAGCCGGTTAATCCTGGATTGTATTATAACGTTTATAAGGTTAATTTTATGATTTTGTTCTATTATGTTAACCCTTATTAAGAGTTTTATAGTCGGGCAATCCTGAAATGTAGCTATTATAACATGTTTATAAGGTCACAGGCTATATTGTTTGTTTTAGTGTTCTAACTCTTAATTTCTCCCCTATAGAAAAAAAAAAGAAAAGAAAAGGAAAAAAAATGCATACACACACACGCACGCACGCACGCACGCACACACACACACACACACACACACACGCGCTGGTGAGTAGGGTTATGATGCTGAGTGTAACAGCCTGCCTCCCTGATCCCCTCCGCCCTTCTATCCACTCCGAGGAACAGAGGGACTGAAGAGGACTGTCCGTCCTGAGCTGTCCCTACAAGGTACCAAGATTACTACTACTACTACTGGTCAGCCTCTGACTGAACCACCTTAAAGTGCTGTGCAGGAAACATGGTGGAGCTAAACCCGAAATTGCTATTCATATTTTCCAGGCATAGCCTACATTAGGCCGCTGTTTGAATATGCAATGCCGGCGTGGTGCAATATAGGAAAAGTAGAACTGAAAAAACTCCAGACTGTCCAAAATATTGCAATACGAATGTCATACAGGCTCCCCAGATATACTAACACAAACTATTGCCACCAGATATCTGGCCTGATGACATTAGAGGAAAGACTCATTATTTTAGGAAAAAAGTACTTTAACAAAGCTGAGCTGAACCCCTCGCTCCAACCAGCAATACTCCAAGAAAGAACAGGCCCCCCGAGATATATCTGCAGCCTTGTCCTTCTTAATCCAACAAATTTAATCATTTTATGATTTTATTCTATTATGTTAACCCTTATTAAGAGTTTTATAGTCGGGCAATCCTGAAATGTAGCTATTATAACATGTTTATAAGGTTACAGGCTATATTGTTTGTTCTGGTGTTCTAACTATTAATTTCTCCCCTATAGAGGGAAAAAAAATGCATACACACACACACACGCACGCGCACACACACACACACACACACACACACACACACGCTGGTGAGTATTGATGACGCTGAGTGTAACGGCTTCGTTAAAAAACGCATTTACGTTTCAAAAGTCCTAAAAGTGATTCAAGTTGGTGAAGATTATCCTGCTGACCCCAAATTATCGCTTCCAGAAACTTTTGTTAACCACAGACCTTATTTGATGCATTTAAGTGAAATCCCCATTCTAAAAGCTCATTGACTTTCCCCCGTAAGATCCAGGAAGTCCGGGACTTCCGCCTGCAAAAATATGTCATCCCTGTGGTACTCTGTTGAATATAGCTGAAGCTGACTATGGTAAATATAATAATGGTCGATCAGAAATGTTGTAATTATCTTGTAATATCAATCAATCAACTTTGATTCGCAACACATTAGTCCATAAAAAAACAAACAACAATTAAATGAAAATACTTTTTAAAAGCACAGTGAAACTATAAAAGGCACTTATAGCAAAATGTCCACATTATGTGAGTCACATCATTAAAAGCAGGATTATACTCAGCAGCATGATAATAGCATTCTGTGAAACATTCAGTTCACAAATAAACTTGTACATCAACAGATTTCTCATGAGCAGCTGAAAAGTGTTGACTCTGCAACAGTCCGATGCAGTCAGTCATTATAAGCAACTTGAAGTTTGTGGATGCTCGCTTTGTTATACTTCACCCACAAGGGGGCAGTATCAGAACATGAGTGGAATTTCCTTACCATGTTTGCTTGTACTGTACACAACACATGGCACATGAACACAACATATTCAGTAGCTGTTGAAACCCAGCACTGCTAATGGAGAAAATTTGCCGGGTGTTACCAATCATACAACCGGTCCTACAGCCTCTTGTCCATCTTGACTCTCTCACTTTATCTCTCTCTCTCTCTCTCTCTCTCTCTCTCTCCCTCTCTCTCTCTCTCTCTCTCTCTCTCTCTCTATCTATCTATCTATCTCTCTCTCTCTCTATCTCATCTAATTCAGTTTGGTGGGTCCCATGTTGCAGCAGCAAAACCAAAGCTGAATGTCCATAGAACAGCTTCCCAGGTTTGTATCAAAGTCTATGACACCCGTTTGTAGCCTACCTTGATGAGGTGACGGGGTGATGGGTGACTCGCCCGGCTGCTTTGTCATGGACCCTTGCGTGGGATCCCAGGCACAATATCTCTCATAAGCACATTATGCGGCTGGTAATCATGTTGTAATATTGAATGTCAATAATATGTCCCCCCCCCCCCCCTGTGTCTGAGCATGTTTGTTTGTCTTGTCCAGGGGTGCCCAAATTCTTTCCCATGAAGGGCCAAAACTCAATCTGGGTGGAGGGCCGAGGGCCAAAAATAAACATTGTGGAATTACATTAAAATGTATTGTGGTATAAAAAAAAAAAAAAAAAAAAAGTCCCAAATCCGTGGCGGGCCAAAACAAACAGAGCGCGGGCCCCAAATTGGTCAGCACTGGTCTTGTCTATGCACTGTTCTGACAAATTAAAATACAATATTGGGGGGAAAAGGCTTTGACTTGATGTTCACAAAAACCTGTTATTTTGTATTGCTAATAAAGTGTCTACACAGACCCAAAACAAGCCCCTCCCCCTCTCCATCTCTCTCTCTCCCCTCCCTCTCTTCCCCCTCTCCCTCTCTCTCCCTCCCTCTCTTTCTCTCTCTCTCTCTCTCTTTATCTCTCTCTCTCTCTCTCCCTCTCTCTCTCTCTCTCTCTCTCTCTCCCTCTCTCTCTCTCGCTCTCTCTCTCTCTCTCTCTCTCTCTCTCTCATCTAATTCAGTTTGGTGGGTCCCATGTTGCAGCAGCAAAACCAAAGCTGAATGTTCATAGAACAGCTTCCCAGGTTTGTATCAAAGTCTATGACAGCCGTTTCTAGCCTACCTTGATGAGGTGACGGGGTGATGGGGTGACTCGCCCGGCTGCTTTGTCATGGACCCTTGCGTGGGATCCCAGGCACAATATCTCTCATAAGCACATTATGCGGCTGGTAATCATGTTGTAATATTGAATGTCAATAATATGTCCCCCCCCCGCCCTGTGTCTGAGCATGTTTGTTTGTCTTGTCCAGGGGTGCCCAAATTCTTTCCCATGAAGGGCCAAAACTCAATCTGGGTGGAGGGCCGAGGGCCAAAAATAAACGTTGTGGAATTACATTAAAATGTATTGTGGTATAAAAAAAAAAAAAAAAAAAAGTCCCGAATCCGTGGCGGGCCAAAACAAACAGAGCGCGGGCCCCAAATTGGTCAGCACTGGTCTTGTCTATGCACTGTTCTGACAAATTAAAATACAATATTGGGGGGAAAAGGCTTTGACTTGAGGTTCACAAAAACGTTAGGGTTGTGCTACAACCCAGGTTTTACGAGTGAGAACGAGAGCTCTCACTAGTGCCTTAAACGCTGCAACGCAGCCCTATGGAAGACTGTTATTTTGCTCCAAAATTACTTTTCATTAAAACCTGACCACCCACCCGTAGGTGGCGTGGTACCCCCTGGGACTGACACGGATCCACGTGACTACGTCACGTCCTGCCAGTCCAGGGAATAATCACTCTAATTTCTTCCAGCCCGCTGAGATCCGACGCACCCCGTGACGCATCGACACAGCAAGGCTGGGTAGTGAGAGCTCTCGTTCTCACTCTTAAAACCTGGGTTGTAGCACAACCCTAACGTTTTACTTCGTTTCGAACTCAAGCTCTCACTAGTGCCTCCATTCAACCGACCTTGCTGCCGGGAGCACCCCACAGGGCGACCCGAAAGGCACCGGTGAACCACGGCCATATGGCAACGTTTATGCCTAACCGTCTGACATATTAGAGTGGCAACGATACTACTTTCTTGCCACCGACAGCACCGCGTGCGCGAACTGCGCACCGGACACGTCGAGACTGTAGTACCTGACAAAAGTGTGATGAGAGGACCATGAGGCCGCGGCACACATGTCCTCCACCGACACACCGCGCAACAACGCAGAGGATGTCGCAACACCTCGCGTAGAAAGCACCTTGATACCCTCCTGGGGAACCTTGCCCACGGCAGAGTATGCCAACGCGATCAACGGGGTTAACGTGCAAGCTAAGCCTGCACCGGTAAGAGCTGGAGTACTACACATCGCTAGATACTGGCTGCACGGGAGCAAGCTAGCTAACTAGCTATTTCACTGAAGAGCATTACTACTCTCGCTTAAGGCGCGCCCTACACAGAGGTAGCTGGCGCGAAGTACTTAGCACACAGACACTAACTGCACGTGTGCACGTTAGCTATCTGTGCTACAAGGTAGTCCAAGCTAGCTGCACTGAGCAAACTAGCTAACTATCTAACGCGCGCGCTAAAAAGCCGGCGTTCCTAAAGTACCTAGCAACAGAAGCAACCGCACGGATGCATCTAGCTATCTGTGACAACTGTGCTATTTAGCCTGTTGTTCTAGTGCTAACGGTACAAGCTATTCTGCATGTATGCAAACCTAGCTAGAGTTATGAGTGCAGACCTGAGTCATGCGCTCAAGCCTAACAACGTTACCCCGTTTCCGGGGAAACGTTTCACATCAACTGCACGGCGGCAGTTAGCAACAGTTAACTAAGGAAGATACTCTTAGCTTTTTAGATGACTTGTTCCGACGCCGCAGGGTGAAGGGTACAGGGTCGGTCTCCGAAGCCTGCTTTATCCCGTCCACGCGACCCTCTTGAGGTGGGCAAGTCAGCCGGAACGAGCCTAGTATCTAAAGCTATATAATATAACTCCTCGTTAACCGCGGAGCTTTCACAAAACACGTCTTCACAGCGGGTGGAAGAAAGCGGAAGAGTGATTATTCCCTGGACTGGCAGGACGTGACGTAGTCACGTGGATCCGTGTCAGTCCCAGGGGGTACCACGCCACCTACGGGTGGGTGGTCAGGTTTTAATGAAAAGTAATTTTGGAGCAAAATAACAGTCTTCCATAGGGCTGCGTTGCAGCATTTAAGGCACTAGTGAGAGCTTGAGTTCGAAACGAAGTAAAACCTGTTATTTTGTATTGCTAATAAAGTGTCTACACAGACCCAAAACAAGCCCCTCCCCCTCTCAATCTCTCTTTCTCCCCTCCCTCTCTTCCCCCTCTCCCTCTCTCTCCCTCCCTCTCTCTCTCTCTCTCCCTCTCTCTCCCCCTCTCGCTCTCCCCTCCTCCTCTTTCTCCCCCTCTTCCTCTCTCCCTCTCTCCCCCCCCCCCTCTCTCTCTCTCTCTCCTCTCTCTCTCCCCTCCCCCTCTTTCTCCCTCTCTCCCCCTCTCCCTCTCTCTCCCCTCCCCCTCTCTCTCCCTCTCTCTCTCGCCTACCTCCCCCCCCCTCTCTCTCTCTCTCTCTCTCAGGCATCCTCTGTGGCTCCACAGGCTCCTCCTCCTGACACAGCACCTGCAAAGAGGCTCAAGTACACAAGTAAGTAAGTAAGTAAGTACACTTTTCCTCGCGAGACTTTCCTGCTGGCTGGGCTGTGTACTGACTTGATGAGAGTTGGCTGGGCTGTGTACTGACTTGACGAGAGTTGGCTGGGCTGTGTACTGACTTGACGAGAGTTGGCTGGGCTGTGTACTGACTTGACGAGAGTTGGTGAAACTCACCCCGAATGAGGAAATGAGATCCCTGGAAAGAGTAGTGGAAATAGCCTGGGGGTGATTAGCAGTCTGATGTTTCTTTAGGGGTCATATACTGACGATATGGGTAGAACACGGGAAGAAAACTGTCTATTTACATGGAGTAACAGCACGCTGCCATGTGGCCCCGACGGAGCGCATTCAAGGACTGGCTTGGAGTACTATTTAGATCACAACAATGCCTAGGACGCTTCAAATCACTGCGGAGAACACTAGGTGAGTCGTCAGATAATAATTAATGTGAGCAGAGGGCTCCAGGTAAAAAAAAAAAAAAAATTCTCCTTTAATATACTTGGCCAATAACATACAAAATAGACTGTCCGTACATTGATGAGGCTCCTCCCCCCCAACACCTCCTCCCCTTCTGCCACAGGTGGGTCGCTAACTCATTCACTCACCCAGCCACCCTCTCATTTAATAATGCACAACACTGAAGGACACCTTACACCACATGGTTCAAAACAAGCAGCAAATATCAAGGCAATCAAACAGTCATTCAAAAGATAACTTAAAGTCGAAATGGACCGGAACGGAATGCAATAGCGCGAGATGACAGGGTTGAGAGGCGGACCATAATAGGGTGTCGATGATTTGATTTGACAATTCTGGGGACTGGCTTTGGCATTGGCCAATCATAGCGTGTTCCACCCCAAATGCAGGGGGATTCAACGTGTTGTTGTACTATACGCGAGTGGGATCCGCAGAGTACCAGGCAGCCAGGCTGCTTCTGTGCGGAACGAGTGGACAATCCGATGCATGGGTGCTGCCCGCCCGCCTGGAATCTCCGAGGGGCGACCCCTGACAACCACGCTCTCAGGCGTGCGCCATTATCGCTATTGTGGTAAATACGATATTCCTGGAATGCGAGTTTTAACGAGCCAGTTCCATTTCTTTGCATTCTTAGAAAGTACCATTTTCTTTATTGTGTAGATCTAGATCAACATACAATTGACCAAGTTAGTAGTTAGTTTATGGGGATAGGAATTCTGCCAGATGACAGGCACTAGGCGCCATTTTCTCCTTCATTTGGAGGAGAAAATTATCCTGAAATGAAGATTTGATTGACAGCTGCCATGTCGTCATATGATTGGTTGAAATGGGCTAGACATTTGATAGTACTAGGTGACGTCACAAACTGTAGATTACTGTTATGAATGAAATCTTGAAAAATGAACTTTTGATGTGAAAAAGTGTGAAAAACTACAGAAATTAGATTTTGTGATTTTTTTGGCATACATTATTAAATAGGTGCACTGCATACCCAGGTATTTGAACTAAAAGAAAAGAAAAGTCATTTTTGGGTTCAGCTCGACTTTAAAAACAACAATTAGGTAAAAGAATTACCACACAGAATAGGCCAGTTTAAAAAGGTGCGTTTTCAGACAAGATTTGAAGTGGGAGAGAGAGTCAATGTTACCGATGTCTTGTGGGAGGGAGTTCCAGAGACGGGGGTGGTCAGGCGGGCAGAGGGTACAGTGAATTGGAAGGCAGAGGAGGATCGGAGAGCGCGAGAGGGAGTGTAGGTTTAGTTTAGTTTAGTTTATTAGGATCCCCATTAGCCATTACACAAGGCAACAGCTACTCTTCCTGGGGTCCACAGTCAAAACAAACAATACAGATACATTACAAATATGCAAAGTAAAAGACAAAACACATTTTAAAATCATAAATTTAAGACAAACAAGAGAAAACAAACAAAAACTCACTCAACCTGGTTCTAAATACAGCATATGTCCATCCAAATAACCATGTAACCTCCATCACAATCTTCCTAAAATACTATACAGTTTATACAGGCATATAATACTATAATATAATACATCTACCTATAGCCTAACTAATACATTACTATCCGTTTATCAATCATTAACTATCATCTGTCCACCCATAGTACATCCTTATGTTATATAACGTCTAACTATATTACTACATTAATTACTATCAACTCTATACGATATCTAGGTGTATAATCACTATTTCTAATACCAGTTCCATTCATTGCGTATAATTAACTACCGTAAATTTCAGACTATAAGCCGCGGCTTTTTCCCCGTTTTTTGGCCCTGCGGCTTATATAACGGTGCGGCTTATCTATGGATTTTTTCCCCAAAAAAAAAAAAAAAATCTCTCTTTTTTAGCACTCTTTCTAACTATAAATCCACTTCTGTTTTAATTTGCTCTCTTGCCCTCTTTTCACCACACCGCGGACACTGTGTGCACTGTAAAAAAAAACACAGGTGGTGTTGTGTTATGTTGTTTTGTTGAAATGTTAATAAATGGGAGCTTCCTCAAACAGCCATCTCTTTCCCGACAATCCCCTCTGTGCATGAATCCTTACATATGGTAATTAAACATTAAAACACAATAAATAAAAAAAAAAAAAATAAATAAAAAACATTAAAACACCTGCGGCTTATAGTCCGGTGCGGCTTATATATGTAACAAACAGGCAATTTTGCTGCTGCGGCTTATACTCCAGTGCGGCTTATAGTGCGGAATTTACGGTAGTTATGAAATTATAAAATGTACTTTTAGCTTCTTTTTAAATCAATCTTTTACATGTACCGAAATAAACTTATTCATTCATTCAAAAGTAAGGCATTACTGTTTAGTGTTGGGCCTTCAGGGCTCTTAGACTGTCTGGAAAAGCTTCCTGAGGGACTTAGGCTTAGGATTCAGTATCATCTTCTGTCTAAGGTGGCTTTGGGGTGAAGTTCACCATCATCACTCCCTGCTGTCTTTGGCTAGCTAGGTGTACACTGCAGGGAGTGACAGGATCAGAGCCTAGACACCATACTGAACTCTGTATCTATATTTTCATTCTCAATCATCTGTTACGTGAGTTGTGTGACTGAAATGATGAAATAATAAAATGTCCTTATCTTTTCATATCCATTAAGGCTGAGTGACGGTAAGCTGTCAGAGAGAAGCTGTGAAGCTCTGGCCTCAGTTCTCAGCTCCCAGTCCTCCAGTCTGAGACTGCTGGACCTGACTAAGAATGACTTAGAGGACTCTGGACTGAAACTGCTCTATGCTGCCATGGAGAGTCCACACTGCAGACTGGAAACTCTCAGTTCAGTATTACTGATACAACTGTTCAACAGACCAACATTTAAATTCTGTTGCACATCAATGTCAGTGAAAATAACTGACCTCTGTAGGCGTGACCTGTTGTGTTTCCAAAGCAGCTGAGATACCAACATCACAATCATGACTGAGCCTCAGATACCACTTAGCCAATTTGAACTAAGATTAGTTTCTATCCTCTGAGAGAATATTTCATGATCTCCTCTCCTTACTGCCTCTGTTGTTGTTGTTTTTTGATCAAATTTTTATTTTATTTCCATACTAGGACACATTCAGTTAGACAAGACAAGATCATTAGTTGTTACATCCATTATGCATTATCCATTACAGGAGCATGAGTCGTTTTAACATAAGCATACGAAGAATGTAATACTCTTTCTCCTGCCCAATAAAGGCGGTCTTGTTTAGCCCACCAGTCTTAAAGATTCCCCTCCTCCCTACCCCGGATGGTACAGTACATGACATACATACACACACAAAAAGAAAAAAACTATAAAAACAAAACGGGTACATTTACGTGAATGAGCGCATGCACACACATACACGTGCTGTACATACACACAAGCACATACACATAACCATACAAAAAATAAATAAAGAAATACACTTTTTTTTCACTTTTCTTTTCCTTTTCCTTTTCCTTTTCCTTCTCCTTCTCCTTTTTTTTTTTTTTTTTTACTACAAGAAAAATAAATGGACCTAATCATAAAACTTGGGTGTACATCAGTATACAATCACAGAAGATGAAATTTTATCATCTTTGAGTTATATATGAAGATTTTACTTTTTCTAGTGCTTTTGACAAAATGTCTATAGTGCTTCCCTTCGCACCGTTTGTTCGTGCTATAGAGAGTTCCAAAGAAATAATATCTAATAAGGAAAGAATCCAATGTGAAATCTGAAGTTTGTGAGGAGGCTTCCACCTTAGTATTAATATCTTTTTGGCAGCTGTCAGCCCTAAAAGTAAAAGTGTTCTCTGAGACTTAGAAGGATTAATTAAAGAGTTGTCATTTAAAAGTAAAACATTAGGTAGCATAGGAATACAAATTTCAGTTACATCAGATAACACATGCGCAACTCTAGACCAGAAATGTTTCACCTCTGGACAGTCCCACATCATATGTAAATACGTTCCTAATTCGTTCTTATTACATAGTGTGCAAATTGGTGTGGGACAAAGCTGGAATTGGAAGCGTTTCCTGGGAGTCATATAAAATCTGTGTATAAATTTGAAATGAATGATTTGGTGATTAAAGTTCCGGGATGAAAGGGTTACATTTTCCCAGACTCTCTTCCAATTAATCGACTCCTGACGGTTATTTAAATCTACATTCCAGACTTTGGTCACACTCATTGGAGGACATGTCAGTTCTTGTAACTTCTTGTACATGAAAGATACAAAGCCCTTACACATAGAATTAGAAATTATAAAATTGAGTAATGGACGCATTGGAAGGGCATTGTTACAGGGAATTCCAAGAGTTTGAATAATGGACCTCAGTTGTAAGTAAAAATAAAAGGAAGTGGATGGTAAATCATATGTTTTTCTAAGATCCTTAAATTATCTTAGACCTTCTTTATTGATCACTTGGGAAAGGTTATGGATGCCACCTTTAGACCATGTGGGAAAGATCAATGGTTTGCCACCTGAGCAAAGTAACTTATTTCGGAAGATTGGTGTGTGTATATGCCATTTCACATCCCAGTTTCCCAGCTTTTCAGCCCTCTGCCATATTTGAATGGAATGAGATATGATAGAACCAAATCTTTCATGGCAATTTTTATGAGACAAACCACAGAAAAGAATTTCTTCTAATTTATAAGGAGAGACTATATCACGCTCAATTAGGAGCCATGGTGTATTTGGATCTTGGGAAAACCACTTCTTTAAAGGACGGAGCATAAATGAAATATAGTATAGTTCAAAGTTAGGCAAACCAAACCCTCCTTGCTGTTTATTCTGACACAAAATTGAACTTTTCAACCTTGGTCGCTCCCCTTTCCAAATAAATTTGGATACAATGCCCTGTATCCTGTTCCAATATTGAGGTGGTGTGGGTAATGGGAGCATATTGGAAATAAAATTAATCTTAGGTAATATGTTCATATTAATAGTTGATATCCGGCTGCATAAAGACAATGTTTGATTAAACCATCTGTCTAGGTCCTTATTGATGGAGTTGAACAGTATTTTATAATTGGTGTTGACAATTTTGTCAATAGACGCAAAAATATGTATACCCAAGTATTTTAATGTGGATACTATGGGCATTTCTGTTTGCAATCCTGAGTAATCTGATACATTACTTAAAGGTAAAAGCGCACATTTTTTAACATTTATTTTATAGCCTGAGAAGGTACTGAATGATGTAATAATCTCCATGACCTTTGGTAGGTCGCATATTATGTTATCCAGATATAGCAGAATGTCATCTGCGTATAACGAAATCGAGTTCTGTACGTTCCCTACTGTAATTGAAGTTAAATTATGTGACTGTCGTATTTTCTGTGCTAAAGGTTCAAGTGATAAAGCAAATAACAGCGATGAGAGAGGACATCCTTGACGGGAGCCTCTACTTACTGGGAACTGGGGGGAGAGATGACTTCCAGTTAATACTTGAGCAGATGGATTATTATATAAAGTGGTCAACATATTCAAAAATTGTTTACCAAAACCCATGCGCTTTAAAGTAAACCAGAGAAAATTCCATTCCAACCGATCAAATGCCTTTTCAGCATCGATAGATATTACAGCAGGTGATGAATTGGAATTAAGAGAAGAAAATATAATATGCAGTAATCTTCTAATATTGTCTGTTGCAAGTCTGCTTTTAACAAAACCGGTTTGGTCAGGATGAACTAATCTGGAGATTACTGTATCTAATCTAAGAGCTAGGGTTTTGGCAAACAACTTTATGTCAGAATTTAACAGCGAGATTGGTCTGTAACTTGAGCAGAGTGTAGGGTCTTTCCCAGGTTTACATAGAAGTGATATGATGGCTGCATTAACATCTCTATTGAAAGAGCCCTTTTGAAGAGCTATATGAACCATATCGAGCATTGAAGGACCAAGATCCTGTCAGAATGTAAGGTAAAATTCTGGTGGGATGCCGTCCAATCCAGGCGACTTGCCCTTTCTCATTTGTTTTAAAGATTGGAGTAATTCATCTAATGTTATTTTGGTATCTAGAGTGTCTGTCTCCTCAACTGAAAGATTTGATAGATTTAATTCATTGAAAAAGGAGTTCATCATTTCTAGAGAACCATTTGTTTCGCTTTGATATAATTTTTGGTAAAATTGTCCAAATTGTTGATTAATTAATGAGGGGTCATGCAGAAGAGAGCCATCCTCTGCTTGGATTGAAGATATATCTGCCAGGCGGTCATTCGCCCGCAGTTTACTGGCTAATAAAAAGCTGGGTTTGCTCCCATCAAGGTAATGAGTTTGTCTTGCTCTACGAATTGAAAACTCAGATCTTTTTCTAAGGATACCATTTAGCTTAATTTTAGCTTTTTAATTTTAGCTTTTTAATTTTAGCTTAATTTTAGCCATATGTCTTTTTCTCATTCTGCAGAAAACTTGTCATGTTGTTGGTGAATTAGTAACGCTAGAACATGTTCCAAATTAGTAATTTCTTTTGATTGTGCTCTATTTTGGGCAGAGGCAAATTAAATTGAATTATTCCTTATAAATCCTTTAATAGCGTCCCACAAAATACGGGCATCCGAAACAGAGTCCTTATTAAAATGTAAGAATTCTTTCAGGGCTTCTCTAAATTGATCACAAAAGCTAGCGTTCTGCAGAAGAGAGGTGTTAAATCTCCACCGCGTTGCACGGTTAGGAGTTGTATCAAGTATTATGGTACATAAATTAGCATGGTGGTCCGATAGTGACATATAAACTATTTCTGCATTGGAAATCATGTGTGTCATTTGAGATGAAACTACGGTAATATATAATCTATCCTAGAAAAGGTGTGGTGTCTTCCAGAGAAAAATGTATAGTCCTTTTTATGAGGATTGTGTGTCCGCCATACATCTAGAAGGGCATATTCAGACATCAAATTCTTAACGGCACGGGTCCTTGACACAGTGAAATTAGTCGTTGTTTTGTCTAAGCATGTATCGCTAACTGTGTTGAAATCACCTCCCATAAAAACTTTAAATTCGTTCATATCATTTAGAATTGTACATAGGGAGGAAAAAAATAAATTGTCATAGGTATTGGGAGCATACACCGAAATGAATGCCATTTTAACACCATTAATAGTCATCTTCACATAGGCAATCCTTCCCTCTTGGTCATTCCTTTTTTCAATGATATTACTCTTGAGATTTAGGCGAGACAGAATAATCACTCCTTTTGTTCTATTATTGGCTGAAGAGTGGGCTATAACCTTCAAGTCATTATTGTCTAATTTACATAATGTCTTCTTGAAGTATATGAGATTCTTGTAATAATGCGATGTAAACAACTGCATCGTTTTTTAACTTCATTGATACCTTGTACATTCCATGAAAAAACGGATAATCTTACCATAGGTCAATCATGTTTACAGAGCATAGTAAATAATCAAAATACACACAAAGGAAAAGAAATGAAAAGAGAAAAAACTAAAAAAAAGAAACATCGAAACCCTAATACCATCCCTCATCTTCAAGCATCCCTCCCACTCCCACCCTCCCCAATAGGACAACATCGTTGTTCTCATCAAGGACCAATTTATATAATAAAAAGAAAATGTTGTCCTAATGTATTGTCTCCCCTTACTCCGCCCCGTCTGTACGGAGGTGTGACACACTTGTCAAGGAGAATGGGAAACGCTTACACACCACTTCTTTAAATAACTCCCCAAAATGCCTCTGTTGTTGAAACCTAAAGTAAAGAACTTGTCACTTTGATGTAACAATATCACATTTCTCAGTACGGTACAGGATGATATCTACAGAAACATCACAGTATATGGTATTTCACTATATTCCTATTTTCCCCCCTTTAATTAAATGTATGAGGCATTGGTGGCATACACACACACACACACACACACACACACACACACACACACACACACACACACACACACACACACACACACACACACACAGGAAGAGAGCAAGACAGAAAATAAACAGCTGAAGTTGATTTTTTTTTTATATATATTTACCGTATTGGTCCGAATATAAGACGTCCCCCCCTGGAAATACCTCTGAAAAGGGGGCGTGAATGTGAATAATTCAGATTTGTTTTTGTGTGTGTGTGTGTGTGTGTGTGTGTGTGTGTGTGTGTGTGTGTGTGTGTGTGTGTGTGTGTGTGTGTGTGTGTGTGTGTGTCTTAAACTGACAACTGGACACAGTCCTTGTATTTAGGAATTGGCCTAGTACTGACATGACCTGAAAGTGTCCTGTATAAATGTCCTGTCATGTTTGAGGATAAGTCAGGTCCAGGAACTTCACTTGGGCTGTCCAGTGTCCAAAAGCCCTCACCTTTCACTTGTGACAGTGTTGTTCTGTTTTGAGTTAAGTCCAGTATCCAGGTGGTCAGTGTCACTTGGGTGGAGCTGTGCTGGGGAGGGCTCGGCTACAGGCACAATGTGTCGGCCATTCCTCCTGTAGCGCTTTCTAGTGGATGAGGTACCATCTGGGCTCTATGTGAACCTCCTTCACCATCCCTGTCTGGTTGTAACCTTGTGGGATCTGTAACCTGACAACTTGTGGCTTATGTCATAATAGCTTGATTGGCTGTCTTGTTGTCTTTCTGTTTGAAATTTTGTATTTGACCACCCCCCCCCCCCCCCTCGTCGCTGTCGTCACTCTCGTTGTGTTGCCAGGTATCCCAGCATGCTTCAGAAGGTGATGACAGACGCATCTAATATACAATGAATGAGTGACTTCAGGACGACTTTAGTTGTGCTGCTGTGTATCGGCTGTTAGGCTGTAACACAAAAACAATGTAATGAGTAGCGTGACAAATTACTTTTCACTGGAATAATAACTACAGTGATCCGTTACTTTTAAGAAGAGTAACAGGAATGTGTAATTTAATTATTATTCGCCTGTTTATTCCAAAAATTACAATTAAAATTTACATTTTTATCACAACAGACAGCAGTATTTTCTAGTGGTCAGTGTCTACATTACAGTTTGTATTTCATGATAATGGTTGTTGTTGTTGTTGTTGTTGTTTAAAGCTACAAGAGTGTCATGTTAATCTTATGTTGTTTTACCAGAATTTGAAATAACCTGCCTGTGAAGCTTAGGTTATTATTATTTATTTGTTTACAATTTACAGAACTGCTGTCTTGTAATTGTATGTATGTAATATATTCTGTCAATCAACACTTCTTGAAACTTCAACTTCTATAATGCTAATTATTGTCATCATTATCATTAGTAATGCTACTACTACTACTACTACTACTACTGGTGGTAGTATTAGTATTAGTATGCTGTGTACATTTTGATTGGTATGCTTAATCTCAGCTCTGCTTATAATAATAACTACTACTTAAAGTAGTTTTGTCCTGAATTACACTATGGACCTCATACAATAGTTCCCAATGAGTTATGAGCAAGCTGAGATGTTTGGATCTGTCTGACTTTCCTTGTCTAGACTCAAGGGCTCCATCAGGCCATCAGGGCTCTTAGACTGTCTGGAAAAGCTTCCCGAGGGATTTAGGCTTAGGATTCAGTATCATCTTCTGTCTAAGGTGGCTTTGGGGTGAAGTTCCCCATCATCACTCCCTGCTGTCTTTGGCTAGCTAGGTGTACACTGCAGGGAGTGTGACAGGATCAGAGCCTGGACACCATACTGAACTCTGTATCTATATTTTCATCTGTTACGTGAGTTGTGTGACTGAAATGATAAAAGAATAAAAGGTCCTTATCTTTTCATATCCATTAAGGCTGAGTGACTGTAAGCTGTCAGAGAGAAGCTGTGAAGCTCTGGCCTCCGTTCTCAGCTCCCAGTCCTCCAGTCTGAGACTGCTGGACCTGACTAAGAATGACTTACAGGACTCTGGAGTGAAACTGCTCTATGCTGCCATGGAGAGTCCACACTGCAGACTGGAAACTCTGAGGTCAGTATTCCTGATACAACTGTTCAACAGACCACCATTTAAATTATGTTGCACATCAATGTCAGTGAAAATAACTGACCTCTGTAGGAGTGACCTGTTGTGTTTCCAAAGCAGCTGAGATACCAACATCACAATCATGACTGAGCCTCAGACACCATTTAGCCAATTTGAACTAAGATTAGTTTCTATCCTCTGAGAGAATATTTCATGATCTCCTCTCCTTACTGCCTCTGTTGTTGAAACCTAAAGTAAAGAACTTGTCACTTTGATGTAACAATATCACATTTATCAGTACAGTAGGGTTATCTACAGAAATAGTTATGGTATTTCACTATATTCTTATTTTCCCCCCTTTAATTAAATGTATGTAAGGGGGCGTGAATGTGAATGACTCAGATGTGTGTGTGTGTGTGTGTGTGTGTGTGTCTTAAACTGACAACTGGACACAGTCCTTGTATTTAGGAATTGGCCTACTGACATGACCTGAAAGTGTCCTGTATAAATGTCCTGTCATGTTTGAGGATAGCTCAGGTCCAGGAACTTATTAAATGTACTGTGGCATTGGTAGAGTGCTATCTGTGTCCAGGTTTTTGTGAACTTTTCACCATCTATTGTTATTCTTACATGTACAATATGTACTTACAATATTGCTTGCTTGTGAACTGCCGGCATGCCACACACACACACACACACACACACACACACACACACACACACACACACACACACACACACACACACACACACATGAGACACACAAGAGAGCAAGTTGATAATTTATAATTAATATTTACCGTATTGGTATAAGACGTCCCCCCTGGAAATACCTCTGAAAAAGGGGCGTGAATGTGAATGAATGAGGTGTGTGTGTGTGTGTGTGTGTGTGTGTGTGTGTGTGTGGGAGGGGTGGGTGGTGTGTGTGTGTGTGTGTGTGTGTGGGGGGGGGGGGGCATGTGTGGGGGGGTGGGTGGTGTGTGTGTGCCTGCGTGTGTGGGGGCGTGGGTGGTATGTGTGTGTGTGTGGGTGGTGTGTGTGTGTGTGTGTGTGTGTGTGAGGGGGTGTGTGGTGTGTGCGTGCGTGCATGTGGGGTGGGTGGTGTGTGTGCGTGCGTGCGTGCAGGTGTGGGGGGGTGCTTGTTGTGTGTGTGTGTGTGTGGGGGGGGGGGGGGGTGTGGGGGTGGGTGGTGGGTGGTGTATGTGTGGGTGGTGTGTGTGCATGCATATGTGTGTGTGGGGGGAGTGTGTGTGCATGGCGGTGGGTGGTATGCATGTGTGTGTGTGTGTGTGCGTGCGTGCGTGTGGGGTGGGTGGTGTGTGTGCGTGCGTGCATGCATGCGTGCATGTGTGGGGGGGGTGGGTGTTGTGTGTGTGCATGTGTGTGTGGGGGGAGGTGGGTGGTGTGTGTGGTGTGTGCGTGCGTGTGTGTGTGGGGGGGTGGTGTGTGTGTGTGTTGCGGGGGGGGGGGGTGTAGTGTGTGTGTGTGTGTGCATGTGTGAGGGGGTGGGTGGTGTGTGTGTGCGTGCGTGCATGTGCATGTGTGGGGGGGTGGGTGTTGTGTGTGTGCGTGTGGGGGAAGTGGGTGGTTTGTGTGTGGTGGTGTGTGTGTGTGTGTGTGTGGGGGGGGGGGGGTGGGGGGAGGTGGGTGCTGTATGTGTGGGTGGTGTGTGTGCATGCGTGTTGGGGGTGGTGGTGTGTGTGCATGCGTGTGTGTGTGTGTGGGGCGGTGGGTGGTGTATGTGTGTGTGTGTGTGTGCGTGCGTGTGGGGTGGGTGGTGTGTGTGCATGGGTGGTGTGTGGGCATGCGTGTGGGGGGTGGTTGGTGTGTGTGTGTGCGCGCGTGTGTGTGTGTGTGTGTGTCTTAAACTGACAACTGGACACAGTCCTTGTCTTTAGGAATTGGCCTACTGACATGACCTGAAAGTGTCCTGTATAAATGTCCTGTCATGTTTGAGGATAGGTCAGGTCCAGGAACTTCACACTTGGGCTGTCCAGTGTCCAAAAGTCCTCACTTTCACTTGTGACAGTGTTGTTCTGTTTTGAGTTAAGTCAAGTATCCAGGTGGTCAGGGTGGGAACTACATGGAGGCCATCAGGCCATGGTTTCCGTTGCCCCTCCCTCTGGCCGTGATGCCCTCAGATCTCTAAGACCACCTTGGCAGTGTCCTGCTACCAGCCTGCTACTGTCAGTTGCTTTAAAAGCATCAGTGGTCTCAGTTTAATGTAGCTGATCTATGCAAAGGATGTGTCATTAAACCATTTTAACAAACATTTCAGAAACAAATCACTCTTCATGATGTCAACGGAGCAATGACCTTTGTGCCATGACATGTGACCTTTGTGCCCTGACATGTGACTGTGCCCCTAAAATGATGACATTCCCACCCTGTCAGGTGGTCAGTGTCACTTGGGTGGAGCTGTGCTGGGGAGGCTCAGCTACAGGCACAATGTGTCGGCCATTCCTCCTGTAGAACTTTCCTTTAAGGAGAATTCAGTTTTTTTACACCTCAGACCTTATTTCCTGCTTAAAATATGATGTTTTACTCACCCAGAGAACTTTGACCCAGAGATTACTGTGCCTGGCCTTGGTCTTTCTAGTGTTTTAATGGAGGATATGAGTGGAAATCCTTCATATTTAAGTTTATTAAATGTTCATGTTTCCATCATCAAAGAGAATCTGCTGGTCTGACTTCTTCCCTGTTTATTCCTCCAGGGTGGACAATGGAGTGCCAAGGTCAATACTAGGTGTGAGTAAATGTAAGTGTGTATTTTATTTAGTTTGATTCATAAAAACAAAGCAACACATTCAACTAGTCACGCAGTGGTGCCCAATTTGGGGCCCGCGGGCCAAGTTTGGCCCGCGCTCTGTTTGTTTTGGCCCGCCACGGATTTTGAAAAAAAAAAAAAAAATTTTTTTTTTTGCAATTTTTCCCCCCGATTTTTTTTTATTATCCAGAATGCAACTCGGGCAAGTTATCAGATATCTGCACTGATTGCAAAGAGTGGACACGCTTTTTCATGTGGTGACTTTGTGAAACAGTGTCTGAATGTGGCTGCGGATATACTGTGTTCACTCCTGAGATTGCATCCCTGCAAATTGTCATGGCAAATTGTTTACAAAAGATGGACAATAAAGCTGATTTTCAAAGTACCTTGAGGATTTTTCAAGTTGTGAATTAAGTCAAATTTCTCTCTTGATTACAAAGGTGGAAAATACAACTGTTTTTAACTGGGTGTTTACTGATTAAATGTTTAAGCTCCCCACAAATGCAGATGTTTTTATAACCTATTGCAAATTATTACAATTACCAAACAGATAAAAAGTAGATTATTATATTGAAATGTTATTTTAGATTTAGAATGTTAATTTTCTATAAAACACAATACATTTTAATGTAATTCCAGATCGTTTATTTTTGGCCCCTTCAGCCTCTCTGGTGTCAAGTCTGATTTTGGAAAAAAAAAAAAAAAAATCCAAAATCAGACAGAGTGTTGAGACCAGAGAGGCTAAGACCGCATTGACTCAGTGCGGTATTCAGCCTCTCTGGTGTCAAGTCTGATTTTGGAAAAAAAAAAAAAAAATCCAAAATCAGACAGAGTGTTGAGACCAGAGAGGCTAAGACCGCATTGACTCAGTCCGGTATTCAGCCTCTCTGGTGTCAAGTCTGATTTTGGAAAAAAAAAAAAAAAATCCAAAATCAGACAGAGTGTTGACACCAGAGAGGCTAAGACCGCATTGACTCAGTGCGGTATTCAGCCTCTCTGGTGTCAAGTCTGATTTTGGAAAAAAAAAAAAAAAAATCCAAAATCAGACAGAGTGTTGAGACCAGAGAGGCTAAGACCGCATTGACTCAGTGCGGTATTCAGCCTCTCTGGTGTCAAGTCTGATTTTGGAAAAGAAAAAAAAAAATACTAAATCAGACAGAATGTTGACACCAGAGAGGCTAAGACGGCATTGACTCAGTGCGGTATTCAGCCTCTCTGGTGTCAAGTCTGATTTTGGAAAAAAAAAAAAAAATCCAAAATCAGACAGAGTGTTGACACCAGAGAGGCTAAGACCGCATTGACTCAGTGCGGTATTCAGCCTCTCTGGTGTCAAGTCTGATTTTGGAAAAAAAAAAATAAAAAATCAAAAATCAGACAGAGTGTTGAGACCAGAGAGGCTAAGACCGCATTGACTCAGTGTGGTATTCAGCCTCTCTGGTGTCAAGTCTGATTTTGGAAAAAAAAAAAAAAAAAAAATCCAAAATCAGACAGAGTGTTGAGACCAGAGAGGCTAAGACCGCATTGACTCAGTGCGGTATTCAGCCTCTCTGGTGTCAAGTCTGATTTTGGAAAAAAAAAAAAAAAAATCCAAAATCAGACAGAGTGTTGACACCAGAGAGGCTAAGACCGCATTGACTCAGTGTGGTATTCAGCCTCTCTGGTGTCAAGTCTGATTTTGGGGGAAAAAAAAAAAAAAATCCAAAATCAGACAGAGTGTTGAGACCAGAGAGGCTAAGACCGCATTGACTCAGTGCGGTATTCAGCCTCTCTGGTGTCAAGTCTGATTTTGGAAAAAAAAAAAAAAAAATACAAAATCAGACAGAGTGTTGACACCAGAGAGGCTAAGACCGCATTGACTCAGTGCGGTATTCAGCCTCTCTGGTGTCAAGTCTGATTTTGGAAAAAAAAAAAAAAAATCCAAAATCAGACAGAGTGTTGACACCAGAGAGGCTAAGACCGCATTGACTCAGTGCGGTATTCAGCCTCTCTGGTGTCAAGTCTGATTTTGGAAAAAAAAAAAAAAAAAAATCCAAAATCAGACAGAGTGTTGAGACCAGAGAGGCTAAGACCGCATTGACTCAGTGTGGTATTCAGCCTCTCTGGTGTC
The DNA here is from genome assembly GCF_964638095.1 of Poromitra crassiceps. Classification (NCBI taxonomy): domain Eukaryota; kingdom Metazoa; phylum Chordata; class Actinopteri; order Beryciformes; family Melamphaidae; genus Poromitra; species Poromitra crassiceps. Next base: position 170,548 of record NW_028152031.1, read on the forward strand.
AAGTCTGATTTTGGGGAAAAAAGAAAAAAAAATCCAAAATCAGACAGAGTGTTGAGACCAGAGAGGCTAAGACCGCATTGACTCAGTGCGGTATTCAGCCTCTCTGGTGTCAAGTCTGATTTTGGAAAAAAAAAAAAAAAAATCCAAAATCAGACAGAGTGTTGAGACCAGAGAGGCTAAGACCGCATTGACTCAGTCCGGTATTCAGCCTCTCTGGTGTCAAGTCTGATTTTGGAAAAAAAAAAAAAAAAATCCAAAATCAGACAGAGTGTTGAGACCAGAGAGGCTAAGACCGCATTGACTGAGTGCGGTATTCAGCCTCTCTGGTGTCAAGTCTGATTTTGGAAAAGAAAAAAAAAATACAAAATCAGACAGAGTGTTGACACCAGAGAGGCTAAGACCGCATTGACTCAGTGCGGTATTCAGCCTCTCTGGTGTCAAGTCTGATTTTGGAAAAAAAAAAAAAAATCCAAAATCAGACAGAGTGTTGACACCAGAGAGGCTAAGACCGCATTGACTCAGTGCGGTATTCAGCCTCTCTGGTGTCAAGTCTGATTTTGGAAAAAAAAATCAAAAATCAAAAATCAGACAGAGTGTTGAGACCAGAGAGGCTAAGACCGCATTGACTCAGTGCGGTATTCAGCCTCTCTGGTGTCAAGTCTGATTTTGGAAAAAAAAAAAAAAATCCAAAATCAGACAGAGTGTTGACACCAGAGAGGCTAAGACCGCATTGACTCAGTGTGGTATTCAGCCTCTCTGGTGTCAAGTCTGATTTTGGAAAAAAAAATCAAAAATCAGACAGAGTGTTGAGACCAGAGAGGCTAAGACCGCATTGACTCAGTGCGGTATTCAGCCTCTCTGGTGTCAAGTCTGATTTTGGAAAAAAAAAAAAAAAAATCCAAAATCAGACAGAGTGTTGAGACCAGAGAGGCTAAGACCGCATTGACTCAGTGCGGTATTCAGCCTCTCTGGTGTCAAGTCTGATTTTGGAAAAGAAAAAAAAATACAAAATCAGACAGAATGTTGACACCAGAGAGGCTAAGACCGCATTGACTCAGTGCGGTATTCAGCCTCTCTGGTGTCAAGTCTGATTTTGGAAAAAAAAAAAAAAATCCAAAATCAGACAGAGTGTTGACACCAGAGAGGCTAAGACCGCATTGACTCAGTGCGGTATTCAGCCTCTCTGGTGTCAAGTCTGATTTTGGAAAAAAAAAATCAAAAATAAAAAATCAGACAGAGTGTTGAGACCAGAGAGGCTAAGACCGCATTGACTCAGTGTGGTATTCAGCCTCTCTGGTGTCAAGTCTGATTTTGGAAAAAAAAAAAAAAAAAAAATCCAAAATCAGACAGAGTGTTGAGACCAGAGAGGCTAAGACCGCATTGACTCAGTGCGGTATTCAGCCTCTCTGGTGTCAAGTCTGATTTTGGAAAAAAAAAAAAAAAAATCCAAAATCAGACAGAGTGTTGACACCAGAGAGGCTAAGACCGCATTGACTCAGTGCGGTATTCAGCCTCTCTGGTGTCAAGTCTGATTTTGGAAAAAAAAAAAAAAAAATGCAAAATCAGACAGAGTGTTGACACCAGAGAGGCTAAGACCGCATTGACTCAGTGTGGTATTCAGCCTCTCTGGTGTCAAGTCTGATTTTGGGGGAAAAAAAAAAAAAAATCCAAAATCAGACAGAGTGTTGAGACCAGAGAGGCTAAGACCGCATTGACTCAGTGCGGTATTCAGCCTCTCTGGTGTCAAGTCTGATTTTGGAAAAAAAAAAAAAAAATCCAAAATCAGACAGAGTGTTGAGACCAGAGAGGCTAAGACCGCATTGACTCAGTCCGGTATTCAGCCTCTCTGGTGTCAAGTCTGATTTTGGAAAAAAAAAAAAAAAATCCAAAATCAGACAGAGTGTTGACACCAGAGAGGCTAAGACCGCATTGACTCAGTGCGGTATTCAGCCTCTCTGGTGTCAAGTCTGATTTTGGAAAAAAAAAAAAAAAATCCAAAATCAGACAGAGTGTTGAGACCAGAGAGGCTAAGACCGCATTGACTCAGTGCGGTATTCAGCCTCTCTGGTGTCAAGTCTGATTTTGGAAAAGAAAAAAAAAATACAAAATCAGACAGAGTGTTGACACCAGAGAGGCTAAGACCGCATTGACTCAGTGCGGTATTCAGCCTCTCTGGTGTCAAGTCTGATTTTGGAAAAAAAAAAAAAAATCCAAAATCAGACAGAGTGTTGACACCAGAGAGGCTAAGACCGCATTGACTCAGTGCGGTATTCAGCCTCTCTGGTGTCAAGTCTGATTTTGGAAAAAAAAAAAAAAAAAAATCCAAAATCAGACAGAGTGTTGAGACCAGAGAGGCTAAGACCGCATTGACTCAGTGCGGTATTCAGCCTCTCTGGTGTCAAAGTCTGATTTTGGAAAAAAAAAAAAAAAATCCAAAATCAGACAGAGTGTTGACACCAGAGAGGCTAAGACCGCATTGACTCAGTGTGGTATTCAGCCTCTCTGGTGTCAAGTCTGATTTTGGGGAAAAAAAAAAAAAAAATCCAAAATCAGACAGAGTGTTGAGACCAGAGAGGCTAAGACCGCATTGACTCAGTGCGGTATTCAGCCTCTCTGGTGTCAAGTCTGATTTTGAAAAAAAAAAAAAAAAAAATCCAAAATCAGACAGAGTGTTGAGACCAGAGAGGCTAAGACCGCATTGACTCAGTCCGGTATTCAGCCTCTCTGGTGTCAAGTCTGATTTTGGAAAAAAAAAAAAAAAAATCCAAAATCAGACAGAGTGTTGACACCAGAGAGGCTAAGACCGCATTGACTCAGTGCGGTATTCAGCCTCTCTGGTGTCAAGTCTGATTTTGGAAAAAAAAAAAAAAAAATCCAAAATCAGACAGAGTGTTGAGACCAGAGAGGCTAAGACCGCATTGACTCAGTGCGGTATTCAGCCTCTCTGGTGTCAAGTCTGATTTTGGAAAAGAAAAAAAAAATACAAAATCAGACACCAGAGAGGCTAAGACCGCATTGACTCAGTGCGGTATTCAGCCTCTCTGGTGTCAAGTCTGATTTTGGAAAAAAAAAAAAAAAATCTAAAATCAGACAGAGTGTTGAGACCAGAGAGGCTAAGACCGCATTGACTCAGTGCGGTATTCAGCCTCTCTGGTGTCAAGTCTGATTTTGGAAAAAAAAAAAAAATCCAAAATCAGACAGAGTGTTGACACCAGAGAGGCTAAGACCGCATTGACTCAGTGTGGTATTCAGCCTCTCTGGTGTCAAGTCTGATTTTGGAAAAAAAAATCAAAAATCAGACAGAGTGTTGAGACCAGAGAGGCTAAGACCGCATTGACTCAGTGCGGTATTCAGCCTCTCTGGTGTCAAGTCTGATTTTGGAAAAAAAAAAAAAAAATCCAAAATCAGACAGAGTGTTGACACCAGAGAGGCTAAGACCGCATTGACTCAGTGTGGTATTCAGCCTCTCTGGTGTCAAGTCTGATTTTGGAAAAAAAAAAAAAAAAATCCAAAATCAGACAGAGTGTTGACACCAGAGAGGCTAAGACCGCATTGACTCAGTGTGGTATTCAGCCTCTCTGGTGTCAAGTCTGATTTTGGGGAAAAAAAAAAAAAAAATCCAAAATCAGACAGAGTGTTGAGACCAGAGAGGCTAAGACCGCATTGACTCAGTGCGGTATTCAGCCTCTCTGGTGTCAAGTCTGATTTTGGAAAAAAAAAAATCAAAAATCAGACAGAGTGTTGAGACCAGAGAGGCTAAGACCGCATTGACTCAGTGCGGTATTCAGCCTCTCTGGTGTCAAGTCTGATTTTGGAAAAAAAAAAAAAAAATCCAAAATCAGACAGAGTGTTGACACCAGAGAGGCTAAGACCGCATTGACTCAGTGTGGTATTCAGCCTCTCTGGTGTCAAGTCTGATTTTTGAAAAAAAAAAAAAAAAATGCCAAATCAGACAGAGTGTTGACACCAGAGAGGCTAAGACCGCATTGACTCAGTGTGGTATTCAGCCTCTCTGGTGTCAAGTCTGATTTTGGGGAAAAAAAAAAAAAAAATCCAAAATCAGACAGAGTGTTGAGACCAGAGAGGCTAAGACCGCATTGACTCAGTGCGGTATTCAGCCTCTCTGGTGTCAAGTCTGATTTTGGAAAAAAAAAAAAAAAAATCCAAAATCAGACAGAGTGTTGAGACCAGAGAGGCTAAGACCGCATTGACTCAGTCCGGTATTCAGCCTCTCTGGTGTCAAGTCTGATTTTGGAAAAAAAAAAAAAAAATCCAAAATCAGACAGAGTGTTGACACCAGAGAGGCTAAGACCGCATTGACTCAGTGCGGTATTCAGCCTCTCTGGTGTCAAGTCTGATTTTGGAAAAAAAAAAAAAAAATCCAAAATCAGACAGAGTGTTGACACCAGAGAGGCTAAGACCGCATTGACTCAGTGCGGTATTCAGCCTCTCTGGTGTCAAGTCGGATTTTGGAAAAAAAAAAAAAAAAAATCCAAAATCAGACAGAGTGTTGAGACCAGAGAGGCTAAGACCGCATTGACTCAGTCCGGTATTCAGCCTCTCTGGTGTCAAGTCTGATTTTGGAAAAAAAAAAAAAAAAATCCAAAATCAGACAGAGTGTTGACACCAGAGAGGCTAAGACCGCATTGACTCAGTGCGGTATTCAGCCTCTCTGGTGTCAAGTCTGATTTTGGAAAAAAAAAAAAAAAATCCAAAATCAGACAGAGTGTTGAGACCAGAGAGGCTAAGACCGCATTGACTCAGTGCGGTATTCAGCCTCTCTGGTGTCAAGTCTGATTTTGGAAAAGAAAAAAAAAATCCAAAATCAGACAGAGTGTTGACACCAGAGAGGCTAAGACCGCATTGACTCAGTGCGGTATTCAGCCTCTCTGGTGTCAAGTCTGATTTTGGAAAAAAAAAAAAAAAAATCCAAAATCAGACAGAGTGTTGACACCAGAGAGGCTAAGACCGCATTGACTCAGTGCGGTATTCAGCCTCTCTGGTGTCAAGTCTGATTTTGGAAAAAAAAAAAAAATCCAAAATCAGACAGAGTGTTGAGACCAGAGAGGCTAAGACCGCATTGACTCAGTGCGGTATTCAGCCTCTCTGGTGTCAAGTCTGATTTTGGAAAAGAAAAAAAAAATCCAAAATCAGACAGAGTGTTGAGACCAGAGAGGCTAAGACCGCATTGACTGAGTGCGGTATTCAGCCTCTCTGGTGTCAAGTCTGATTTTGGAAAAAAAAAAAAAAATCCAAAATCAGACAGAGTGTTGAGACCAGAGAGGCTAAGACCGCATTGACTGAGTGCGGTATTCAGCCTCTCTGGTGTCAAGTCTGATTTTGGAAAAGAAAAAAAAAATACAAAATCAGACAGAGTGTTGACACCAGAGAGGCTAAGACCGCATTGACTCAGTGCGGTATTCAGCCTCTCTGGTGTCAAGTCTGATTTTGGAAAAAAAAAAAAAAATCCAAAATCAGACAGAGTGTTGACACCAGAGAGGCTAAGACCGCATTGACTCAGTGCGGTATTCAGCCTCTCTGGTGTCAAGTCTGATTTTGGAAAAAAAAATCAAAAATCAAAAATCAGACAGAGTGTTGAGACCAGAGAGGCTAAGACCGCATTGACTCAGTGCGGTATTCAGCCTCTCTGGTGTCAAGTCTGATTTTGGAAAAAAAAAAAAAAATCCAAAATCAGACAGAGTGTTGACACCAGAGAGGCTAAGACCGCATTGACTCAGTGTGGTATTCAGCCTCTCTGGTGTCAAGTCTGATTTTGGAAAAAAAAATCAAAAATCAGACAGAGTGTTGAGACCAGAGAGGCTAAGACCGCATTGACTCAGTGCGGTATTCAGCCTCTCTGGTGTCAAGTCTGATTTTGGAAAAAAAAAAAAAAAAATCCAAAATCAGACAGAGTGTTGAGACCAGAGAGGCTAAGACCGCATTGACTCAGTGCGGTATTCAGCCTCTCTGGTGTCAAGTCTGATTTTGGAAAAGAAAAAAAAAATACAAAATCAGACAGAATGTTGACACCAGAGAGGCTAAGACCGCATTGACTCAGTGCGGTATTCAGCCTCTCTGGTGTCAAGTCTGATTTTGGAAAAAAAAAAAAAAATCCAAAATCAGACAGAGTGTTGACACCAGAGAGGCTAAGACCGCATTGACTCAGTGCGGTATTCAGCCTCTCTGGTGTCAAGTCTGATTTTGGAAAAAAAAAATCAAAAATCAAAAATCAGACAGAGTGTTGAGACCAGAGAGGCTAAGACCGCATTGACTCAGTGTGGTATTCAGCCTCTCTGGTGTCAAGTCTGATTTTGGAAAAAAAAAAAAAAAAAAAATCCAAAATCAGACAGAGTGTTGAGACCAGAGAGGCTAAGACCGCATTGACTCAGTGCGGTATTCAGCCTCTCTGGTGTCAAGTCTGATTTTGGAAAAAAAAAAAAAAAATCCAAAATCAGACAGAGTGTTGACACCAGAGAGGCTAAGACCGCATTGACTCAGTGCGGTATTCAGCCTCTCTGGTGTCAAGTCTGATTTTGGAAAAAAAAAAAAAAAATCCAAAATCAGACAGAGTGTTGACACCAGAGAGGCTAAGACCGCATTGACTCAGTGCGGTATTCAGCCTCTCTGGTGTCAAGTCTGATTTTGGAAAAAAAAAAAAAAAATCCAAAATCAGACAGAGTGTTGAGACCAGAGAGGCTAAGACCGCATTGACTCAGTGCGGTATTCAGCCTCTCTGGTGTCAAGTCTGATTTTGGAAAAGAAAAAAAAAAATACAAAATCAGACAGAGTGTTGACACCAGAGAGGCTAAGACCGCATTGACTCAGTGCGGTATTCAGCCTCTCTGGTGTCAAGTCTGATTTTGGAAAAAAAAAAAAAAATCCAAAATCAGACAGAGTGTTGACACCAGAGAGGCTAAGACCGCATTGACTCAGTGCGGTATTCAGCCTCTCTGGTGTCAAGTCTGATTTTGGAAAAAAAAAAAAAATCCAAAATCAGACAGAGTGTTGAGACCAGAGAGGCTAAGACCGCATTGACTCAGTGCGGTATTCAGCCTCTCTGGTGTCAAGTCTGATTTTGGAAAAGAAAAAAAAAATCCAAAATCAGACAGAGTGTTGAGACCAGAGAGGCTAAGACCGCATTGACTCAGTGCGGTATTCAGCCTCTCTGGTGTCAAGTCTGATTTTGGAAAAGAAAAAAAAAATCCAAAATCAGACAGAGTGTTGACACCAGAGAGGCTAAGACCGCATTGACTCAGTGCGGTATTCAGCCTCTCTGGTGTCAAGTCTGATTTTGGAAAAAAAAAAAAAAAAATCCAAAATCAGACAGAGTGTTGACACCAGAGAGGCTAAGACCGCATTGACTCAGTGCGGTATTCAGCCTCTCTGGTGTCAAGTCTGATTTTGGAAAAAAAAAAAAAATCCAAAATCAGACAGAGTGTTGAGACCAGAGAGGCTAAGACCGCATTGACTCAGTGCGGTATTCAGCCTCTCTGGTGTCAAGTCTGATTTTGGAAAAGAAAAAAAAAATCCAAAATCAGACAGAGTGTTGAGACCAGAGAGGCTAAGACCGCATTGACTGAGTGCGGTATTCAGCCTCTCTGGTGTCAAGTCTGATTTTGGAAAAAAAAAAAAAAATCCAAAATCAGACAGAGTGTTGACACCAGAGAGGCTAAGACCGCATTGACTCAGTGTGGTATTCAGCCTCTCTGGTGTCAAGTCTGATTTTGGAAAAAAAAATCAAAAATCAGACAGAGTGTTGAGACCAGAGAGGCTAAGACCGCATTGACTCAGTGCGGTATTCAGCCTCTCTGGTGTCAAGTCTGATTTTGGAAAAAAAAAAAAAAAATCCAAAATCAGACAGAGTGTTGACACCAGAGAGGCTAAGACCGCATTGACTCAGTGTGGTATTCAGCCTCTCTGGTGTCAAGTCTGATTTTGGAAAAAAAAAAAAAAAATCCAAAATCAGACAGAGTGTTGACACCAGAGAGGCTAAGACCGCATTGACTCAGTGTGGTATTCAGCCTCTCTGGTGTCAAGTCTGATTTTGGGGAAAAAAAAAAAAAAAATCCAAAATCAGACAGAGTGTTGAGACCAGAGAGGCTAAGACCGCATTGACTCAGTGCGGTATTCAGCCTCTCTGGTGTCAAGTCTGATTTTGGAAAAAAAAATCCAAAATCAGACAGAGTGTTGAGACCAGAGAGGCTAAGACCGCATTGACTGAGTGCGGTATTCAGCCTCTCTGGTGTCAAGTCTGATTTTGGAAAAAAAAAAAAAAATCCAAAATCAGACAGAGTGTTGAGACCAGAGAGGCTAAGACCGCATTGACTGAGTGCGGTATTCAGCCTCTCTGGTGTCAAGTCTGATTTTGGAAAAGAAAAAAAAAAATACAAAATCAGACAGAGTGTTGACACCAGAGAGGCTAAGACCGCATTGACTCAGTGCGGTATTCAGCCTCTCTGGTGTCAAGTCTGATTTTGGAAAAAAAAAAAAAAATCCAAAATCAGACAGAGTGTTGACACCAGAGAGGCTAAGACCGCATTGACTCAGTGCGGTATTCAGCCTCTCTGGTGTCAAGTCTGATTTTGGAAAAAAAAATCAAAAATCAAAAATCAGACAGAGTGTTGAGACCAGAGAGGCTAAGACCGCATTGACTCAGTGCGGTATTCAGCCTCTCTGGTGTCAAGTCTGATTTTGGAAAAAAAAAAAAAAATCCAAAATCAGACAGAGTGTTGACACCAGAGAGGCTAAGACCGCATTGACTCAGTGTGGTATTCAGCCTCTCTGGTGTCAAGTCTGATTTTGGAAAAAAAAAATCAAAAATCAGACAGAGTGTTGAGACCAGAGAGGCTAAGACCGCATTGACTCAGTGCGGTATTCAGCCTCTCTGGTGTCAAGTCTGATTTTGGAAAAAAAAAAAAAAAAATCCAAAATCAGACAGAGTGTTGAGACCAGAGAGGCTAAGACCGCATTGACTCAGTGCGGTATTCAGCCTCTCTGGTGTCAAGTCTGATTTTGGAAAAGAAAAAAAAAATACAAAATCAGACAGAATGTTGACACCAGAGAGGCTAAGACCGCATTGACTCAGTGCGGTATTCAGCCTCTCTGGTGTCAAGTCTGATTTTGGAAAAAAAAAAAAAAATCCAAAATCAGACAGAGTGTTGACACCAGAGAGGCTAAGACCGCATTGACTCAGTGCGGTATTCAGCCTCTCTGGTGTCAAGTCTGATTTTGGAAAAAAAAAATCAAAAATCAAAAATCAGACAGAGTGTTGAGACCAGAGAGGCTAAGACCGCATTGACTCAGTGTGGTATTCAGCCTCTCTGGTGTCAAGTCTGATTTTGGAAAAAAAAAAAAAAAAAAATCCAAAATCAGACAGAGTGTTGAGACCAGAGAGGCTAAGACCGCATTGACTCAGTGCGGTATTCAGCCTCTCTGGTGTCAAGTCTGATTTTGGAAAAAAAAAAAAAAAAATCCAAAATCAGACAGAGTGTTGACACCAGAGAGGCTAAGACCGCATTGACTCAGTGCGGTATTCAGCCTCTCTGGTGTCAAGTCTGATTTTGGAAAAAAAAAAAAAAAATCCAAAATCAGACAGAGTGTTGACACCAGAGAGGCTAAGACCGCATTGACTCAGTGCGGTATTCAGCCTCTCTGGTGTCAAGTCTGATTTTGGAAAAAAAAAAAAAAAATCCAAAATCAGACAGAGTGTTGAGACCAGAGAGGCTAAGACCGCATTGACTCAGTGCGGTATTCAGCCTCTCTGGTGTCAAGTCTGATTTTGGAAAAGAAAAAAAAAAATACAAAATCAGACAGAGTGTTGACACCAGAGAGGCTAAGACCGCATTGACTCAGTGCGGTATTCAGCCTCTCTGGTGTCAAGTCTGATTTTGGAAAAAAAAAAAAAAATCCAAAATCAGACAGAGTGTTGACACCAGAGAGGCTAAGACCGCATTGACTCAGTGCGGTATTCAGCCTCTCTGGTGTCAAGTCTGATTTTGGAAAAAAAAAAAAAAATCCAAAATCAGACAGAGTGTTGAGACCAGAGAGGCTAAGACCGCATTGACTCAGTGCGGTATTCAGCCTCTCTGGTGTCAAGTCTGATTTTGGAAAAGAAAAAAAAAATCCAAAATCAGACAGAGTGTTGAGACCAGAGAGGCTAAGACCGCATTGACTCAGTGCGGTATTCAGCCTCTCTGGTGTCAAGTCTGATTTTGGAAAGAAAAAAAAAAATCCAAAATCAGACAGAGTGTTGACACCAGAGAGGCTAAGACCGCATTGACTCAGTGCGGTATTCAGCCTCTCTGGTGTCAAGTCTGATTTTGGAAAAAAAAAAAAAAAATCCAAAATCAGACAGAGTGTTGACACCAGAGAGGCTAAGACCGCATTGACTCAGTGCGGTATTCAGCCTCTCTGGTGTCAAGTCTGATTTTGGAAAAAAAAAAAAAATCCAAAATCAGACAGAGTGTTGAGACCAGAGAGGCTAAGACCGCATTGACTCAGTGCGGTATTCAGCCTCTCTGGTGTCAAGTCTGATTTTGGAAAAGAAAAAAAAAATCCAAAATCAGACAGAGTGTTGAGACCAGAGAGGCTAAGACCGCATTGACTGAGTGCGGTATTCAGCCTCTCTGGTGTCAAGTCTGATTTTGGAAAAAAAAAAAAAAAATCCAAAATCAGACAGAGTGTTGACACCAGAGAGGCTAAGACCGCATTGACTCAGTGTGGTATTCAGCCTCTCTGGTGTCAAGTCTGATTTTGGAAAAAAAAATCAAAATCAGACAGAGTGTTGAGACCAGAGAGGCTAAGACCGCATTGACTCAGTGCGGTATTCAGCCTCTCTGGTGTCAAGTCTGATTTTGGAAAAAAAAAAAAAAAATCCAAAATCAGACAGAGTGTTGACACCAGAGAGGCTAAGACCGCATTGACTCAGTGTGGTATTCAGCCTCTCTGGTGTCAAGTCTGATTTTGGAAAAAAAAAAAAAAAAATCCAAATCAGACAGAGTGTTGACACCAGAGAGGCTAAGACCGCATTGACTCAGTGTGGTATTCAGCCTCTCTGGTGTCAAGTCTGATTTTGGGGAAAAAAAAAAAAAAAATCCAAAATCAGACAGAGTGTTGAGACCAGAGAGGCTAAGACCGCATTGACTCAGTGCGGTATTCAGCCTCTCTGGTGTCAAGTCTGATTTTGGAAAAAAAAAAATCCAAAATCAGACAGAGTGTTGAGACCAGAGAGGCTAAGACCGCATTGACTCAGTGCGGTATTCAGCCTCTCTGGTGTCAAGTCTGATTTTGGAAAAAAAAAAAAAAATCCAAAATCAGACAGAGTGTTGACACCAGAGAGGCTAAGACCGCATTGACTCAGTGTGGTATTCAGCCTCTCTGGTGTCAAGTCTGATTTTTGAAAAAAAAAAAAAAAATCCAAATCAGACAGAGTGTTGACACCAGAGAGGCTAAGACCGCATTGACTCAGTGTGGTATTCAGCCTCTCTGGTGTCAAGTCTGATTTTGGGGAAAAAAAAAAAAAAAAATCCAAAATCAGACAGAGTGTTGACACCAGAGAGGCTAAGACCGCATTGACTCAGTGCGGTATTCAGCCTCTCTGGTGTCAAGTCTGATTTTGGAAAAAAAAAAAAAAAATCCAAAATCAGACAGAGTGTTGAGACCAGAGAGGCTAAGACCGCATTGACTCAGTGCGGTATTCAGCCTCTCTGGTGTCAAGTCTGATTTTGGAAAAAAAAAAAAAAAATCCAAAATCAGACAGAGTGTTGACACCAGAGAGGCTAAGACCGCATTGACTCAGTGCGGTATTCAGCCTCTCTGGTGTCAAGTCTGATTTTGGAAAAAAAAAAAAAAAATCCAAAATCAGACAGAGTGTTGACACCAGAGAGGCTAAGACCGCATTGACTCAGTGCGGTATTCAGCCTCTCTGGGAACATCAATATAGTCTAGATTTTGGAAAAAAAAAAAAATCCAAAATCAGACAGGAGTGTTGACACCAGAGTGGCTAAGACCGAATTGACATCAGTGCGGTATATTCAGCCTTCTGGTGTCAGTATGATTGGAAAAAAAAAAAAAAAAAATCCAAAATCAGACAGAGAGTTGAGCAGAGAGGCTAAGACCGCATTGACTCAGTCCGGTATTACAAAGCTCTCTGGTCGTCAAAGGTCTGATTTTGGAAAAAAAAAAAAAAATCCAAAATCAGACAGAGTGTTGAACCAGAGAGGTTAAGACCGCATTGGTTGAGACCAGAGAGGCTCAAGAGCCATTGACTCAGTGCGGTATTCAGCCTCTCTGG
>NW_028152030.1:0-22500 GCF_964638095.1 Poromitra crassiceps
CACATGGACGTTAGCTGGAAAGGATAGCATCGCCACATGGACGTTAGCTGGAAAGGATAGCATCGCCACATGGACGTTAGCTGGAAAGGATAGCATCGCTGATGCAGTTGCTTGTCTCCCGTCAGCTCGCGCTCCTTGGTTCACCAGCGTTCCGTCTCGGTGAACATTCTCTCGTTCAGCTTTAGACATAAACACGCGAACATAACTCGAAAATAAATGACATCACAAACATAGATAATGATAAACTGCTGACTCGGCTGTCACATCGGGGTCAGAGAGAGAGAGAGCTCCAACCCGGAAGTCCTCTATCGACTTCGGTGTCTGCTTAACTACAATATAAGCTTCACCCACTTTTGATTGACAGCCATTAGAACCAATCCACCGTGGCCGTGACCGTGGCAATACCTTTCTCCTCTTAGCACGTTTGTCATCTGCTTCTTTTTTTCTTTTTCTGTACTGTGCCATGGCTGTCGCCTCAACCCCCCCCCCCCCCCACACACACACACACACACCACTCTCTCTCGCCCCCTTTCTCTCCCATCATCCATCTCTTTTTCGCTGCCTCTCTCTCTCTCACTAACACTGCCTTCTTCTCGCCATCTTTTTCTTCCCATTGTGTTCATTAGATGTGGATCATGTGTCATGGGAGAAGGGGGTCATCTGTCTTTTGTGTTTGTGTGGGCTATTGTGGTAGTTCATTGGCAAGGATTGTTGTTTGTCGTTGTGGTGGTGGTGATGAGTGTGTGTGTGTGTGTGTGTGTGTGTGCGCCCATGCTTGATGATGATGATGGTTATTATTATTATTACCTCTGATGAGCCCTCCAACAGCGTTTCCAATCATTTCGATCGTCCATATCTGGTTAGCTCGCCACTGCTTTCCGCCCCTCTCTCATCAAAACTCTCTCTCTCTCTCTCTCTCCCTCTCTCTCTCTCCCTCTCTCTCCCTCTCTCTCTCTCTCTCTCTCTCTCTCTCTCCCTCTCTCTCCCTCTCCCTCTCTCTCTCTCTCTCTCTCTCTCAAAACACTCTTAGCTGAAAAGTTTCTTTTTTTCTGGTCTTTAGAGGGAGCTTGTCTGGAGGCTTGGATGCTTGTGTGTGCGTGTGCGTGTGCGTGCGTGCGTGTGTGCGTGCTTGTGTGCGTGTATGGACAAGCACTTAATTGCTTTCTAGCGCAGAATTGGCCCTCCACTTTCACTCCAAAACAAGAAATGTCTTCTTTTTAAGCACCAGAGAGGCGGGTGGGGGGGTGCGTGGGTGGGGGGTGGGTATGAGTTCAGAGGAGGGGAGAGACTTTATTGTCCAAAAATGTATCATCAAATGTATCAGAGGCAGAGCTGAGAGAGCAGGGGAACTTGGCCGGTGTGGACGCTCTAGAGAGCTGAATGAAGCTAATAAAAAAATAAGTAAAGATATTTTTACTCTGTAAGCTAGCTGTGTTTTGTAATATAAAGTGAAAGAGTCGTACTGATGGTTGATGTCTGTCTACGTTCATAATGTGATTGAATCTGCATGAATAATTATTAGGAACTAATGTGTCAGAAAAGAGAACAAAGACGTATTAAGTATGTGTGAAATTTTGCATGGAAATTAGAAATTGTGTGTATGTGTGTGTGTGTGTGTGTGTGTGTGTGTGTGTGTGTGCGTGTGTGTGTGTGCGTGGGTGAGTGAGCCTGTAAATGCTAACACAGCAGAGAGGTGTAAGTTTATTCTATGAGGGGGCGGGGGGAAACAGTTAGCAGGTGAGACAGAGAGCTCAGCGTTGGGCCCTGCAGCAGTCAAACAAGCACTAATCATTAACACACTCTGTCATCAGGAAGTTTACACCTACAGCTTTTCTCATCGCTGACGTCGTACCTGAGAAGGTGTTCTTCTTCATGGCAATTATGGGCGCGACCGTGATACAGTAGCATCGCTGAAGCAGACACAGGCATGGTGAAAGGGGTAAGAAAGCGTTAGAGTTCTGCAGGTGGCTATAAGGAAGAGAGAAAGATGGCTGGAGAGGGAAGATATCATTAACGAAAGCTATAAATAACAGAAACGACATTTTCATTAACTGAAGTAAAAAATAAAAATGAGGCTAACCCTAACCGCACGGCTGCGAACAGACCCACACTCATGTAATCTGTCAGACGCTTGTGGAATCCGACAAATATAGAACAGGTGCGTAATTTTTCCGTACTGCATGTATCGCCCATCATGGGTGAGAGTCGATCGGATCCACAACGCATCTGGTGTACATTGCCTGTAAGCCTATTTTGGGTGGATTTAATGACAAACACAATGACTGACATCTTTTATAGTTGTCTTTTGTGGATGGATGTTCATCTGTCATATAAGTAAATACTTTTTTTTTATGGGATGATGTTTTGTTTTGAGAGTTTTTATTACACAAAACTTTTTCTGACGTTTTTTGAATGTCGCCCCTGACAAATACTGCACCCCATATTACAAACAAAGACTAAACTAATAACAAAAAGAAAGAAATAAATTAAATAAAAACTAATGAAAATTGAAAAAAACTCTAATCACCTTGATGTGTGAGAGAGAAATAAATAAAAGTCTTCCGTCTGTGAAATGATAAAACATAGCTGGTTTATCATTTCCCTGTCTTTTCCCCTCCTCTTCATCTGTGTTGTTCTCAGAGATACAGGTGTTGCTGGGAGGGAGAGGAACTGTGCTTTAAAGTAGCAGCTATCAGTTAGAGCTGTGATGTCTCTGTCCCTTTTTTTTACCTACTGTCTCTCTCCCTGTCCCACGTTGTCACAAATCAACTTCTGAAAAAAGTTCATCCAACTTATTGAGGAAGTTAAGGGGGGAAACAAGGACACAAACTACAATGTAGTATGAAAAAGTATCTTCTGCAGGTAGTTCTGAAGATTTAACACTTGCAAATGTCTACATTGTGAGTGGAGCTGCGTGCCCTCTACAAATCAGCCAATTAACCTCATTTAATGCAGTTGAATTCCATGTTTTGCTGCAGTTGTTTTCAAACTAGACGCAAACCTTTCAGGAACTGGGTGCGGTTGGTTGATCCGCGCCCAGGTATGGTACAAACTCACTGGACATTGGGATCAATACTCAGGTGCTCGGAACCGGGCCTGGGTCTCTGATGAGAAAGCACCCTAATGGTCCAATGATGCTCCATATATACAAAAATAAATGCAATGTACTGTAACAATGTATCAAACAATGTAAACAGCACTGCCCACATATACCTCCATGCGTCTTTGCACGTTGGTATCATGTTAGGCAAAACATCCACTAGTGGGCAGCAGAGTCAATTCTGTGAGTGTGTGTGGTACTGCTCCATTTCATCCGTATCCGTAAGCTTTCAGAAAACCTGCAGAATGATGCAGGAAATGAATGCAGCGTACACACAGAAAGCTCCGTATCTGTATTTAATGTAGAGCATAATTGGGCCTTTAGAGACTGAAAAGCATCTGGTGGGCTCCATTTGCTCTCACTAAGCTACAGTAAGAGGTGCTGAATGCAAATGGCACTACTGTACTGTATGTTAAGTTAAGTTATCCTTTATTTATCCCCTTGGGGAAATTCATCCTCTGCATTTGACCCATCCTCTACTAGGAACCTTCCTAGAACTAGGAGCAGTGGGCAGCCACTGTGGAGCGCCCGGGGACCAACTCCAGTTCTTTTGCCAGTACCTTGGTCAGGGGCACTGACAGGAGTATTAACCCTAACATACATGTCTTTCTTGATGGTGGGAGGAAACCGGAGCACCCGGAGAAAACCCACACGGACACGGGGAGAACATGCAAACTCCACACAGAAAGGACCTGGGACGGACCGGGGTTCAAACCCGGGACCTTCTTGCTGTGAGGCAACAGTGTTAACCACTGAGCCACCGTGCCGTGTAGAATGTCAGTGAAATATTCAGGTGTCGAATCTCCTGTCTTAACAAACAGCCACAGATGAAACCAACATGGCAGCCATAGAACATGTGACTGAAGACAGTTAATTGCTCTGGACCAAAACGAGAAAATGGAGGACCAAGAGAATCATAGTGACATTTCACTTGGCTGCTCTCTCCACAGTAACTGCAGAGAGCAACACCAGGCCAGAAGGTACTGCGTCATATCTCCAATTGTTCAAAGGGCAGCATGCCTTTATAATGTTCTGTATATTATCATAGAAAAACTAGAATTACGCTTGAAAGAATGAGTTGATTTAAATATTTTATGGGTATTATAATTGACCATATTTTCATTGTATTGTTTTTTTTCTTGTGTTCATCACTGTTTGTTTGTATATGTATTGTACAATATATTGTTTATCTGCTCTGGATGATGCTTATAAAGCTGCTTTGATTGAAACATTTGAGTAACCTTTTTTGGTAACACAGCTGTCCCTTACAGCAAAAACATATGAGGTTCACATGTGTCCACATGTGCAAAAATCACATGTGATCACATGTCATTTTGCGATCACATGTGTCACATGTTAAATTTCACACGTGAAGTTCATGTGGTTTTTCTGTAAGGGGTGGTAGAACTTGTACTACATTGTGTTATATTGTGTTAAGTTATGGAAGTATAGTTAGCCATTACAAGATATATAAGGAATGGCTTGTATTTGGTTGAGAGGCAACAGAGTTTTGTTATGAGTGACACATAGTAACTGCATAGCATTATGGGAGAACTTCCTGCAGTACTATAATGCAGAATAGTTCTGTCGCCCTCCCTGCTGATTGTGACCGAAGTGCCACTTTTTGCCGCTCCGTACAATTTTGTATAATTTACATATGACAACCTTCTCTTTTAAGAGTGTACGACTCCCCCTCGGTTTGGCAATCCCATTCCCCCTCTCCTGACAGCGGTGCCATGGTTTCTGTGACACGCGCTGTATATTTTAATACTAATCCCCAGAGAGCATCAAAGGGAGGAGGTGGTGGTGTGATTGTTAGACTAATCCCCTGGGATCCTTAATGGTGGCAAAGTGAATGTGAGCGGAGGGGATTATAGGGAGCAGTGACGGCCGATATATTCTGTAATTAGCCCGTTAACAGCCTCGGCGATGGCGGGATTACCCGGGTTTTAGCCGCCGAACTTGACAAGAGGCTACGCATGACGGATCACACAGTAATGTGTCTTAGCCATGGTGCGGAGAGAGCGCTGGTGGAAGGGACGTGGCTATTATAGAGCAGTTGTTCTCAAAATTCTTCACATGAAGGATCCCTAAACTGACAAAAATTAAGACCACAGACGCCAATTTGATAGGATTTTGTCCCACGGTCCCACATATGATAATAAGATTGATGCTTTTAGATGTTCTATTACAGAAAGTGTATAAAACCCATGACCAAAATAGTCCAATTGTGTTCCTTATGAATGGAATTATAGCGAAAATAAATTACCCCCCTTTTGGCTGGGGACCCCCTGGAAAACCCTCAAGGACCCCTGGGGGTCCCCCGGACCACCCATTTGAGAACCACTGCAGTATAGAGAGAGAAGAAGAAGAGGGAGAGAAAGGGAGGCATGGGGGGAGGAGTTTGAGAGAGAATGAGTGTTTGGCGACGGTTGCATTCGTCATTCAGACGTGATTATTGACATCGTAGCAACGTTGTTGATGGCTCGACTCTATTGTGATGGATTGTGGTGCGCCTCGTCTCTCGTTGTAGCTATGCAGAGGTGTTGTGCAGCTAGCTACAATGTTGTGAAAACGCAGCACGTCCTGATATCACCGTGTTGGTATCGTTCCCGGACTATCGTTTTCCCCTAGTATATGGGCCGGGATGACCACGCCCCGAACTCATTTGATTGGTCGCCGCCGCAACTGCTTCTTCCTGAAAAGGTGTGGCGAGTAAAAAAAGAGGTGGTTAAGATTAGGATTAGGGTTTTCTTATCTAACAACCACCATGCCTAAACCTAATGTTTTATCAAAGTTGGGCGTGCAGAGAACGCAACGTTTGCACTCGATGCAGCTGCACGGGATGAGTATTCCGAGCTTGAATGCTTCAAAGTCACTTATCTTTCAAACAAACAAACAAACACACAAACAAATCCTCTACACTTCTCTCTCTCTCTCTCCCACGGGGCGATCCATGAGCCCCAAACACAATTTGGAGCCGCGTGCACTGTTCAATTACTGTATCAACAGCACAATGTGTGTGTTTTTTAAGCCCAATGGAGCGTGTGGAGCTCCAACCGAGATTTGTCGGCCTTTGTGTTTCGGGTGTATAATAATACTACTTTCACGGAGGAGATCACGTAACTTGTAATGATGTGTGGATGAAGCGTACAGCAACACGGTCTCAATGAGAAACACTGTTTGATTTGGGATAATTGAGCACCGTAACCAAAAAGCATGACATCTGTTTTGTTTGATAGGGCTGATGTTTATTTGAATAGATGCATATTTCACAGTGGAGCTTATTGGCACAGCAGCGTGTTTTGCTTGGCTTCACTTGACTCTTTTGTTGTTTTGCCGATTCAAACTTCAGACAAAAACACAACTGTTCAGATGAAACAAAACAGGTGATCTTTCAACAGGAGCACAAGACGATTAACTCAAAGCGTCTTCACAAAGTTAGAAAATATTCTCCTTTACTTTTTTGCGGGGGAAAGTTGTTCTCCGTTTAAACTTAGTGGGGACATATTGTGCGTCTGTCTTCGAGGGGTGGGTAGGGGGAGTGGCTATAGAGGGATGTGGGTGGTGGGATGTTGGCATGGTGAGGGAAGGGGGCGGGGCTAGCGAAGAGGGGCCGTATAGAGACAGTCTGCATGTCTGGGAACGCCCATACATGCTCTAGGAACGCCCACAATAGACGCTAGTTAGCTGGCTCAGCCTGGCTGGGGGCGTGGTCAGGGTGGGGTAAAAAACCCCGTTCTATCCATTCAGCAAAGTTAGAATTTAGCTGATAGCCCAGCCCAGGCAGACACGATCGGGGATTTAACCACCGCAGTAAACGCACATCTGAGCAGACGTCCTGTAGTTGAGAGCCGCAGCACCGTCTTTTGGTGAGTCAGCCCATGAGATATATGGGCAGTTTTACCCCACTCGCGCGCTAGCCGTTTAACATTTTGTGGGCGTTCCCAGACATGCGGACTGTCTCTATAGCAGACTTGCTAGGCACCAGAAGTGTAATCATTCCACGGCTATTCAATTATCAATTATGCAACTTTTCACCTTGACGTTAGTTAGTAGCCCGACACTCCGTCCAACAACAGGTAGAAAATAGCATCCCTCTATTCTCAAGAGAATAGAACATTTAATATGCATGCCAATGTCTCCTGCAACAGTCTTGTACACAACACTCAAGCTGCTCTCATCACCCACACCCCCCTAGCCAGTCCCCATATCCACCCCTCGAATTCCAACTCTACGACCTTCCTATCTCTATGGCCCCTTTTCCCTAGCCCCTCCCCTGTTCCTTGGGCCCACCACTGACATCCCCTTAACCACTCCCCCTGTCCACCCCTCAAACCCCAACTACCTACCAGCTTCTTGCTAATGGCCCCCCTCTTCCCTAGGCCCACCCCCTTCACTAAACATCCATGAGTGAGTGAGTGAGTGAGTGAGTGAGTGAGTGTCCTGACTTTCCCATCCTCTGACCCCAGCAGCCCTGCTGGCCAGCGCTGTGGGAAAAAGAGAACAAATCAATGCTGGCGAGTTGCGGCAACAGAAACAAAATTACATTAACGACTCAACAGAGAGCAGAATGGGTCAAAAACAACAAAATAAATTAATCACATAAGATAGCCCGATCCCGGGAAAGTGAGAGTGTGATTAGATTTTGAAAGAATATGTCCCAACCGTGCCTGTACCAAGCTATGATGAATGAAATAATGACTAAATTAAACTAAATTATGTGACATTATTTCTGGGGATCCCCTGGAGCCCTTATAGAGGCCCTCCGGGAGTCCTTGGGCTCTGATTTGAGAGCCAGGACTCTGCCAACAGCAGCACCTGCTGTTTTTCCACTCTCCTCATCCAAACACTGTTGCCTTGAAAGAGCACTTATCCTCCACGGACCAATTAGAAGTCTCCCCTGTCTGTTGTTTCCTGCTTTCCTCTGAAGTTCTGACCAATGGCAGATGGCCACACATAGAAACAACAGCGAACAACAAGACTACACAGGATATACATAGGTATAGATAGATAGATAGATAGATAGATAGATATAGGCAGTTGTTGCAACAACAAAGTTAATTAAAACAAAATAGAGAAAGAAGTGTGTGTGTGTGTGTGTGTGTGTGTGTGTGTGTGTGTGTGTGTGTGTGTGTGTGTGTGTGTGTGTGTGTGTGTGTGTGTGTGTGTGTGTGTATGGGGGGTGTAAGTGTAGGTAGGTAGGTGTGTGTGTGTGTGTGTGTGTGTGTGTGTGTGTGTGTGTTTGTGTGTGTGTGTGTGTGTGTGTGTGTGTGTGTGTGTGTGTTTGTGTGTGTGTGTGTGTGTGTGTGTGTGTGTGTGTGTGTGTGTGTGTGAGTGAGAGAGAGAGAGAGAGGTGGCATAAAACACCATTATATTACTACAATATGTCTGGGGTAATTATCATTATGTGTCATGCCAAATAGCTCTGTTCCTCTGATGTGACACATGCTGTCTGCATCTATTTTTCAGCTGCTCTTCTTCACACATCTAGTGGAGCTTTAATCACAAGCCAACAGAGAGTGATGGCTTAAAACCACATCACAAATCATCTCTCATTTATATGAAAACGTTGCGCCTCCAAAAAGTCAACTTTTTAGAAGAAATAGTCTTGTTTTCAAACGGATAGCCATTCCCTCTTAAATGTGACAATGCCTTTTCAATGTATTCACGCTATAAAGGGATGCAACGTTTGTTCAACCCATTAAGGACTAGAGTATATATAAAAATATGAACATAGGGAGGTGTGAGACACTGCTAAAACCTCAACATCTGTTCCCTCCATGTGAGCAGCATATAGGATACATGAGGTCTGTTTCTGGGTTGAAATCCATTCAGGTGTTTGCCGCAAATTGCCGGGCGTTGTATCCTGTGTGGATAAGGTCACCCTTGTTTAGGTTACAACTTGTTTGTTAAAGAACTTTATAAATACATTTACTTGTTTGTCTGTTTGTTTGTTTGTTTGTTTGTTTGTTATCCAGGATTAACACGTTCACTGCCAATGACGTGTTAACACGTCAAGCAGAATCCAGCTGTTGACTGCCAATGACGTGTTAACACGTCAAAAAAAGATTTTTTTTTTTGACGGTGGGGCGTTGATCAATCCCTTTTACGTCTCCTATACAATTATTGGAGGTATTGAATGTGTATAATCTATTTTACCGACCCACTAAGTGTTGACAGTGCTCCCCCCAGACGAGCGAAAGCAAAGAAAAAACAGCGGCGGGAGGAAGCCATTCTCAAGGAAATTGCTTGGCGATTTTACAGTCATCCAGACTTGCCCGAGAGCGGCCGCGCCAGCAGCAGCACACAGAGAGCGGAGAGCGATTTGCATAATAGATTATGAGTGAAACACACTTTGAAACACCGCAGAAAGGCCAGAATCAACATCTGCCCATCGCCCACGCATTCCCCGGCCCATCAAGACTCGCACAAGGAGCGTCCGCAGGCAGGCAAGCAGCAGCAGCAGCAGCAACCCGCTTCTGACACGCCAGCTGCAGAGCCATGGAGGAAGGAGGAGAAGACACACGGAGGGAGGAGTTTGAAGGAGAGGGGTGTTTCCTGCTGTTATGGAGGAAATTACTGTTCAAAACTATTGTTTAGATGTCTGACGGTCTTACTGATGCCAAAAATGAATGGTTAAAGTGACTGTTCTATCGAATTTCACAAAAAGCCATTTATCTCAGAATAAATTTTCAGATGCTGAAACCATGCTGTACTCAACGGCTAATATCTACATAACTACTAACTCTACAAACTAACTCTTTTAGACAGAGAAAGCACACATTCTATTAGTACTTTTGTGAACTTTGTGTTCGCAAAGTCCAAGCAGAAAAGAATCCTCGGCTCTTGTAAAATGAGTCAGAATCCTCAAAAAAAACCTCTGGCAGAACCTACCTACAGTAAAAAAAAAAACGGCTGGCAGTGAATGTGTTAATACAAAAAAATACAGTCCTTGAAACTTTTCTAACTAATTGCTTCCATTGAGCCAGATAAGATCGATCAAAAGGCAAAGCAGAAAGGAGTTGGGTTTGCTCCACTGAGGCAGCAGGTACAGTTAAGCAGGTACAGTTAGTATCAGTGGGTTTGCTCCACTGAGGCAGCAGGTACAGTTAGTATCAGTGGAGGCCAGATCACATTTCACAGGCATCTGAAAGGAAATCAGATTCCATGTTTGAGCCAGTTCAACTCAAGTCCCCTACAACACTTACAAGCACACTCTGCAATCTATATTCACTCCCTGCATGTGTCTTCACCCGTCTTCTCTCTTTCTCTGTGCGTGTGTGTGTGTGTGTGTGTGTGTGTGTGTGTGTGTGTGTGTGTGTGTGTCTGTGTGTGTGTGTGTGTGTGTGTGTGTGTGTGTGTGTGTGTGTGTGTGTGTGTGTGTGTGTGTGTGTGCGTGCGTGTGTCTGCCAGCGGAGGGAGCTAACTGGCTGCATGCCTGGATGACTGACTGTGTGAGTGAATGGAAGTGAACAAATATTACATGAGTTATCAAAAGGCGATCACATAGAATAGCCTATGAGTGTGATTTGGTTCAAGAGATATAGTTCTGTGAGTCTTTCCCAGAGTCAGAAACAAATGAATGCCTTCAGACAAACCTCTTTTTACGCATTTGGTGTAGTCTGGTACAGTATGTCAAACAACAAATCAGGCTATCTTGGCTATTGGATCAAATAGTCTTAACTAATTATGATCCCAAAGGCATGCAGGAATTGACACAAATTGACACGCAAATAATAGCAATTGATTGCATAAAAGAGTAGAAACATTGCTTCTTTGAGTAAATAACATACGACTTTGTGAAACTGACAAGCAATCTTTCTGTGTATGACTGCAGTAAATGAGGTTTTTTATATTCTGCCCTGCACATAGATCGCATCAATCCATTATAGTGAGACTCTTGTAAAGTGTCAGCACCAATCCCCCGAGTTAAATGACTTGTGCACCCTTTGTACTGTAATAAAAGCTGCTCTGATTGGCTGATTGTGGCTGCCGAGCCCTACACAGTATATAGCTGCATTCACGTACCCGGATATCTCAGCGGGAGTGTGCACTAAACTCTTAAGGCAGGGCCAGGTGTGCTGTGTGGTGCCACCTCTGTCTCTCTGTATGCAGCACAGCCACTGCTCTGCAGAAGTCACCTTGGATAAGAGCACATGCCAGATGAGCAGAATTAAGATGGAGAGAGAGAGAGAGAGAGAGAGAGAGAGGAGAGAGAGATATAGGGGGAGAGAGAGAGAGCCCGCCTCTCCCTCTCTAAAAAGAGAAGGGAATGGGGGAGGAGTGGGAAGCGGAGGATAAGATAGATGTAGCAATGAGAGGGGAGGAGAGAGTTTGTATGCGTGTGTGTGTGTGTGTGTGTGTGTGTGTGTGTGTGTGTGTGTGTGTGTGTGTGTGTGTGTGTGAGAGAGAGAGAGAGGGAGAGAGAGAGAGAGAGAGAGAGACACAGCAACATGGGGTGGGGGGCAAGAAGAGAGAGAGAGGGCAAGATGAGTAAAAGAGTGAATTTAAATGGAAGGGTGGAAGCAATCTGTGTCAGGGCAGGTCCCTGCTGGCAGCTCCAATCAATGTCAGCCCCACCACACAACACCGTCATGTCACACACACACCACACAACACCGTCATGTCACACACACACCACACATAACACTCACCACACACACACACCGGGCTGAACAGAAAAAGAGGGGGGTAAGAGACAACAAAAACATATGCAGCCATGTCATACACATATCCGTCACAGAGGGTTTATTTATGACAGGGGTCCCCAAACTTTTTTGGGCTTGTGACACGATTTTGACGTCACAAAAATCTAGGGACTCTAGACGTTCAAATTCCCGTACGTACACCATCGATAACATCATCAGCTCCGACGGTGACGTCACCTGTGCTCAAATCAATGTCAATACCAGAGCAACAAAAATACATCATTTACAAAGTAGCTGATATAGATGCAATCATCAGCGCTCTCGCATCACCCACACAACTGGTCTGCAAATCAGCCACCATCAACCAAGTCGCTTGTGATCTCTCTCTCTCTCTCTCTCTCCTTCTCAATTCAGTGCAATGTGCTTTATTGGCATGACAGTGTATGTAACTCGTGTTTACGAGGAAAATAAATCACATACATTGTCTCTTTGTCTCTTTCTCGCTCTCTGTTTATTTCCTTCTTCTCTCCATTCTTGCTCATCTCTCTCTCTCTCTCTCTCTCTGTCTCTCTTTCATCGCTATACTCACTAATATGGCAGCTCTCCACTCCTCTCACATCACTGCTGTCAGGCAGATATATACTGAAGGACGGCCATCAGCAAGACACACATCCACACCGTCGCACAGAACACACAACAACGCATCAAACACACAAATAGGCTCCAGATGGTAGGAACACACGCACACATGCATGTAGATAAACACACGCACACACACACACATGCACGCGTACACACACACACATGCACACACACACGCACACACACACACACCTTTATTGACGTCAGTGGATAAGAGCAGTCACAGGAAGTACTCATTACCTGGCCGCCCCGGTTTAAAATAGAGCCTGATTGTAGCTGTCGTGATGGCTTCCCAACCCCATCATGCACTCCTGCATTATGTCATATTATTTAAAAAAAACGTATTTCAATGTCATTTCTGATGGATAGAACACAGAGAGAGGAGAGGAAATATGGGAGAGAGAGAGAGAGAGAGCGAGAGAAGAGCAGAGTGAGAGTTGACGCGGTGGATATTTTTCAAGCTATTAAATTCGATGGTAGTGCAGTGTGGTAGCCATTACACAATGACACCATGCATTTATCCTGAATTCATTGTAAACTATCTAGTCAGACGCACTTTCTTTGCTGAACATCTACAGAAGCAAAATGAGCACTGCTGTAATAATGCAAACCTCCAGGGTTGATCAGCCACCGTAGTTATGGCTCCTTGAAACTTCCCACAGCCGGAAAGAGGAAGAAAATGTGTATTTTCAGTTTGAACAGGTTGAAAAGGAAAAACTTTGACGATCACCACATCTGTACATGTATAAGGTTAGGAGGCGTGTGCTACTGCTAATTGGGTATACATTCATTCATCCATGAATTTTCTCGACTTGCGTGATCATTTTCTGGGTCAGAGGAGGGGCTAGAGCGCATCCCAGCATGCATTGGGGGGGAATGCAGGGAGACGACCCGTGGACAAATTGCCTTTCCATTGCAGGGTGTTAATTGGTGTATATTTTACCACATGTCATATATACCAATTAAGCCACCAAGAACTAATGATGAACGTCTCATTTTCAACAGATTGGATGGACAGCACCATCTGGTAGCAAGTCATCATGTGTTATGAACTAAATCACTTACAGCACGTGCAGGACAGAAGCTTTCATCATGGCGTGCTGGCCTGTGTAATGAGGGTCTTCTACACTAATTGGGTGGCTATTGTCAGGTTACATCTTTGCATGCATTTAGTACAAGTAAATGTCTATTGGTTTGGCACCATGCACAGTTCCGATATGCACAAATCCAATATTGTAAATGTAGTCCAGATTGTAGCCTAGACTGCATCGGGATTCGCACTGACAAATAACTACATATCATTTTGTCCAACCTTCATGACACTGGACACTAAATTACACGGGACAAGACAATCAACTGCAGTGCAGTCAATCAGCCATGATCAGGGATGTCCTTTCCTGCAGTGTTGTAGTTAAGTTGAGTTGGACCCGAGTCCGAGTCCTGGACTCATCTTCAGGACTCGTGACTCGACTTGCATTCATGCATCAAGTCTAGAAAGTTGGAGATTCGGACTCTGACTTGTTAATTGATTTTTCGGAATAGGCCCTATTTGGCATCAGATATTGATAGGTGTATTAATACTGTGACATTATTCAATTTCGTGCAAGAGCAGGTACGTGTGTTCCACCTGTACATGGTGATGCATGCTCATGTTCAGTAGAACTCAGACTCAGACTCAGGTCATGGGGACTGGACTAAGACTCTTCTTTGGGGAGTCGGACTCAAACACTGGGGACTCAAGACTCGACTCGGAACTCCAGATACAATAGAGAATACGGTTATATCCATATAATCCAAACATATAGTTGTAATAAATACTAAATGCACCTGTTTCTTCCTGAGAGTCAAAACGTGCAGTAGTTGAATAAGTGTTGAAAGCAGCGTGTGGCCTTCTTGTTCACAGTCATCCATTTTGAGCTGCGATGCTCCATCATCTGCTAAAGGCCATTTTGGGACGTGCGCGTGTTTCTGTCCTCTTTCTCTCTCTGTTGTAATATTCACAGCAAATACATGAGGGCCATGTTGTGCTGCAGGAGGGGACTTCTTTCTGCAGAACATCAGGAGGACGTTAATGGACTGCTGGCTGAGCCATATTGTGCTGCAGTAGGGGACTTCTTTCTGCAGAACATCATGAGGACGTTAATGGACTGCTGATCCATGTTGTGCTGCAGGAGGGGACTTCTTTCTGCAGAACATCAGGAGGACGTTAATGGACTGCTGAGCCATATTGTGCTGCAGTAGGGGACTTCTTTCTGCAGAACATCAGGAGGACGTTAATGGACTGCTGATCCATGTTGTGCTGCAGGAGGGGACTTCTTTCTGCAGAACATCAGGAGGACGTTAACACATTCAGTGCCACAGCGCTTCAGTAAAATTGTCTGGAGCCTGTGCCAGATTCACTTCCATTCAGTTGAAAACAGCTATAGAATTTTTTCTATTATGGCTATATTAACGGGGCTGGACTTTAATGAAACATTCAACACTCCTGCTTCTTCCAAAGAAGAAATTTTGTTTCTAGACAGTTCCATTATGAAATTACAGCCTCTCAAAAAAGTGCACTTTCAAGGGTTTTCTGTCGTTTTTTTTTACTTTCCAAGATATAGGACCTTTTATGAATACCTTTTGCACTCTAATTTCGAGCACATTCACTGACTCTGGCTGGTGTTTTCTGATGTGGTGGCGTGTGGTGTGGTTTCTGTGAAGCCTGTGTGCCACACACCCCTCTCCCCCCCCCCCCCCCCTCCCCCCTCTCCCCTCTCCACCTCTGAGCTGCGGGCTCCTCCCACACGCACAGAGTTTGTTTTCTCGTTTTTGCGCCGGACAGATCCCAGCGCCCATCAAGAAGGAAATGATGCGCGCTGGCAAACGCGACTGAACGAAAAGGCTTGGCCGTTCGGCTTCGGATGCTGGCTTTCTAGGAAATCGTGTGGAGATAGATAGAAGCATAAGAGCTCAGTTGTGAGCGCGGATGCAGCCGAGCCCACTGTCCGCTGTAGACAGAGCAATATATACGGCGCTGGCAGAAAGCATGCATCGGTTTCCACTTTCTCCGCTGTCTCCTGTACAAAGTAAAGGATCTGAGGTGGGTGGAGCAGCTCCTGTGACGATGTATAAGGTGGCGCCGTGTGATCCCTTGAAGGGATTCATGCTCACTGGCTAGGTACGACCTTAAACAGCAGAATTATGGAATAATATGAATTATGATTTTAGGACGTCCACAGACGTCCTTGGCACTCCTCGTTACTTTTTTTTAGGACGTCCACAGACGTCCTTGGCACTGAATGTTTTAATGGACTGCTGAGCCATGTTGTGCTGCAGGAGGGGACTTCTTTCTGCAGAACATCAGGACGATGTTAATGGACTGCTGATCCATGTTGTGCTGCAGGATGGGACTTCTTTCTGCAGAACATCAGGAGGACGTTAATGGACTGCTGATCCATGTTGTGCTGCAGGAGGGGACTTCTTTCTGCAGAACATCAGGACGATGTTAATGGACTGCTGATCCATGTTGTGCTGCAGGATGGGACTTCTTTCTGCAGAACATCAGGAGGATGTTAATGGACTGCTGATCCATGTTGTGCTGCAGGAGGGGACTTCTTTCTGCAGAACATCAGGAGGACGTTAATGGACTGCTGATCCATGTTGTGCTGCAGGAGGGGACTTCTTTCTGCAGAACATCAGGAGGATGTTAATGGACTGCTGATCCATGTTGTGCTGCAGGAGGGGACTTCTTTCTGCAGAACATCAGGAGGACGTTAATGGACTGCTGATCCATGTTGTGCTGCAGGAGGGGACTTCTTTCTGCAGAACATCAGGAGGACGTTAATGGACTGCTGATCCATGTTGTGCTGCAGGAGGGGACTTCTTTCTGCAGAACATCAGGAGGACGTTAATGGACTGCTGATCCATGTTGTGCTGCAGGAGGGGACTTCTTTCTGCAGAACATCAGGAGGACGTTAATGGACTGCTGATCCATGTTGTGCTGCAGGAGGGGACTTCTTTCTGCAGAACATCAGGACGATGTTAAATGGAGTTATTGAAGATAACTGAGGTTCAGGAACTTGAGACCACACCATTGTCACTCATCACCATGTAAATGTAATCACCTGTACCTCCTCCAATCCATTCACCTGGGCTCAATCAACCCAATCTACTGTAGCCTATATATAACGCCACAATCCCACCAAACCCTGTTTGCACCAGATGTAACAATACATCAGACGTAACAAACCTGATCGCTAAGAGAAAACAGATAACATTCAAAACGAAACGACAAATCAGATCCACAGCCACCAAAGGCAGAATTAGCTAGCAAAGAAAAGAGAAAGAAGAAAGTAAAGAAAAAAGCTCACCATGGCAGAAGAGCAGGGCGAAGGGGAGTTTTTCCTCCTGGCGTCCGACGAGGACCTCTTCGGCAGCCCCATCACGGAGACGGAGTCTCAGATGTCCCGCGCATCTCTGGCGCCGGGGCAGATTCCAAGAGAGAAAAGCCCCTCCGCTTCCACCAGCTCCGCGAGGTCTCCCACTCCAACATCACGGGAGTCCCGGGGCCGAAACCGGGTGGTCAGGCGGGCAGCGCCCTACAGACGAGTGCGGGCACGGTCACCCCCGTCTTCTCCACCAACACGTCGGGGTCCGAAGATGAGAGGCGGCCGCCACGAGAGGCGTAGCGCCGGCCCACCACCCGACCGCGGCGTGCCAGCTGGCCCTTCTTCTCAAGCTGGCCACCGCTCAGGAGGCACGACCGCCAGCCTACCACCACGGCTCGGCCGCCGATCAGCGACCTTCCCCGCTGGCCCGTCACACCAACCCCGACACCACTCCGCTGGCCCGTCCCAGCCTCAACAACACCACTCCGCTGGTCCGTCCCAGCCTCGACAACACCACTCCGCTGGCCCGTCCCAGCCCCAACAACACCACTCCGCTGGCCCGTCCCCCCGGCCCCAACAACACCACTCCGCTGGCCCGTCCCCCCGGCCCCAACAACACCACTCCGCTGGCCCGCCACACCAGCCTCGACACCACCGCTCCGCTGGCCCGTCCCCCCAGCCTCAACACAGCTCCGCCGGCGCCTCGCCACAGAGCTTTTCTCCCCGCCAACAAACCATCTCAAGCTGGACAGTCATACGCCTCCAACAGGCACTCCGAGACAGAGGGATCCCATACGTCCGGTCTGACAACAAGGCAACCCTCTACCGGCGTTGGACTTCCGGGTTGGTGCCACCGGCAAACATTCCGACACCCTACCAACGTTCCCACCTTCCCAGTGACGTCACCGCCCACCACACTGCTGCAGCTTCAGGCCAGGTCGTATCAGCACCCATTCCCACAGCAAATCCCTCTGCCAATACAGCCAACATCTTAATAAACTTTCTGTCTTCCCTGAATTCTCAACAGGTTGAAGACACACTAGCAACCCGGGCACATGCATCCCTTCGTCCCCCCCTCCTCTCTCATCCTCTTCCTTCCGCCCATGACACCGGAGCCCTGCTAGCTCCGCCTGCCATCGCGGCTCTGTACCCCCCCACCCCCCTCAGCATTCGCCCCCCCCACCCGGCCACCACGGCCCACAACATCATCATCAGCTCAATTCCTCCTGTTCTTACCCCTCTCGACACCCTCCCTCCCCCTCCCCCAACCTCCCCCCCCCCCTCCCCCAACCCTCCCCCATCACCCCAATGCATATCAGGTTCTGTCAGCTTTGCTCTCCACCTTCCCACAGTTAGAGCAATCACTAGTCACCCAAGCACGCACGTCCCTTCGTCCCCCCCTCCCCTCCCATCCTCTTCCTTCTGCCCACGGCTCCGGAGCCCCGCTAGCTCCGCCCGCCACAGCGGCGTTACACCAACGGCCCCCACCCGCAGCGTCCGCTTCCGTTGCCACAGCCACCACGGCCCCCAACATCATCATCAGCTCATTTCCTCCTGTTCTTACCCCTTTCGACACCCTCCTCCCCCCTCCCCCAACCCTCCCCCCCCCCCTCCCCCCAACCCTCCCCCATCACCCCATTGTATTTAATAACATGTCTGTCCTTCCTTCCCTCCTCGCACCCGTCCATCCGTCCGCTGGACCCGCCCAAGCCACACCCTACACCCTAGCCACCGCCATTCCGGCCGTTCAGCCCCAGCAGGCAACGCCTTCCCCGGTCTCCTCCGCACTCAGGCAACAAATTCTGTCAGGTACATATACCGACCTCGCCACACTCCTCCAACCCTCCACCGCAGAAGCCACCCACCCTCGGGAACTGTTCACGGCATTCGGCCTTTCACAGCTCAAACCTCCCAGGCCTTCCCGTTCCAGGGAGCTAAACTCCATTGAGTTCGCTTACTCTTTCTCCCTGTTCAGAGACACCATATGCGCAGTGTACCCCGAGCGCAGGGCCGAACTAGACGCCTACCTTTCCACCATCTTGGATTTGGCCTTGCGTTTCGGGGGAACAGCATTTTACACCTACCACATACTATTCGCTTCCCAGGCAGCAGGCCGGCTGCAACAGTTCAATCAGGGAACATACTGGGGCACACTCGATGCAGAGCTGTACTGCAGGGTGTTTGCGGCACGCAGTGCCATTAACTGCACTCTGTGCGGGGCACCCTCCCACCCAGCCACCATCTGCGTCGTCGCCACCACACTACCTCGTCCCACGGCCCCTCCCGCTCCCACCCCCTCAGTCTTCTCACGGCTCAGCAACGCCCCTCCTCCCTCCATCACTCCCAAACCACTCATGCAGGGCCAAGGCCCGACTTCACGGGGGGGATCGGACAAACAGGGGCGGCCCATTTTGTATCAAGGGGGCCGCATGATATGCAACAACTTCAACAGCCAAGGTTGCTACATAGCAGGGTGCCGCTTCCTGCATACATGTTCATACTGCGGCGGCGCCCACTCAAGACCGACCTGCCCTCACAGTCCAACCACACATACAGCATGACTAGGCCACCACCTCAGCACCCCGGTCAACATCACAGCACTCACACACGCCTTAAGGAACCATCCCGACCCACAGTTCGTTCACTTCCTCACCCATGGTTTCACTTTTGGTTTTCATCCGGGCATCATGGCATCTCCCACCACATCATTCACCTGCCACAACCTCCAGTCGGCCCTCACCGAGCCAGACACAGTAGACAGGCTCTTGGCCAAGGAGGTGGCCGACAAATTTATGATTGGCACATTCCCAGCCCCTCCCTTCATCACATACCGCATCAGCCCCATAGGAATAGCAACACGGAAATACTCTGGAAAAAAGCGCCTCATCATCGACCTCTCCTCCCCCCACAACTCATCCACTCCTAGCATCAACAGCCTCATTCCCAGCCCGGACTTCTCCATGAATTACCACACAATTAACCACGCCATCAAACTCATCCGCCTCGCCGGCCGTGGTGCCTGGCTGGCGAAGGCCGACATAACCAGCGCTTTCAAGGTGCTGCCCATCAAGCCAGAATTCTGGAGATTTTTCGGAGTGTTGTGGAAGGGGTCTTATTATTTCGCCGTCCGCCTCACTTTCGGTTGCAAAAGCAGCCCAAAAATATTTGACACTCTCTCCGAGGCACTATGCTGGATCTTGACCAACGAACACCACATCCCATACATCGTCCACCTCCTAGATGACTTTCTCACAGTCTCACCACCATCAGCTCCCCGTGCACAAGACCTCTCCACCCTCAAGTCCGTCTTCCTCCAGCTCGGGGTTCCGCTGGCCCCGGAGAAGACGGAAGGACCCTGCACGTCCCTCGAGTTTCTCGGAATCACCTTGAATTCAGTCACCTTCCAAGCCTCCCTTCCGACCGAGAAACTCCACCGCATTTCCCTCTACATTTCCAACCACCTCCTCGCCTGCCGTTGCACTAAGCGTCAGCTCCTGTCCTTGCTCGGGCACCTCAACTACGCCATCCGCATTATCCCCCAAGGCCGCTCATTCATCTCCCACCTGCTGTCTCTTGCCACCACCATTCCATCCCTCCACAACTACATCACCCTAGACGACGGGTGTAGGCTGGAGCTCACTTTGTGGCGGGACTTTCTCAAGTCGTGGAACGGCATCTCGTTCTTTTACGAGGACGCTATAACCAAGCCAGACGACATTCAGCTGTTCACAGACGCCGCAGCCTCCGCCGGCTTCGGCGGATACTACAACGGTCGCTGGTTCGCCTCCGGTTGGCCACCGGAGGTGTCCCTCCTCACACCATCCTCCGCACTCCTGGAACTGTACCCCATCATTATTGCAGCAATCTTATGGGGGCACGAATGGTCAACAAAGGTCATACTCATTCACACAGACAACCTCACCTCAGCACAGTCGACATCATCAACAAAGGACGCTCACAATCACTGGACATAATGAAATTCATCCGCAGACTCACCCTGGTTTCTGCACAACACCAATTCATCATCCGTGCCGCCCACATTCCCGGTCACTGTAATTCCATCGCTGACTCCCTCTCCCGTTTCTCATTCCAGAAATTCAGATCCTTGGCACCCGACTCAGACCTTCACCCGACACCGATCCCTCCGTTTTCGACCACCATCTTCCCCTGAATCCTCCGCTCCTCCACCTGGTGGCCTCCACGCAACAATTCATACTGAACAGCCTAGCCCCCAAAACCCTGTCCTCATACTACTCTGGCTGGTGCTCCTCCAAAGCATTCCATAACGTCCATCACCTCCCCTTCCCGTCCGTCAATACCATCTCCGTCACCAGCTTCATCACTTACGCTCACACAGTTCTCAGAATCAGAACATCCACCATCCAAGTTTACCTCAGCGGCATAAACTTTTTCATCAAACTACTCACCGGAGCACCTGCAGCCTCCATCTCTCACCCCCACGTCACCATGCTCATCAAAGGCCTCCGAAAGGCCGAGCCTCGACTTCCTCCCAAACGCCTTCCCCTGACGACCGACCTCCTCACCAGGTGTATCCTCACTCTCCGTGCAGGGTACTCGACTCCCGCCATCGACTCCACCCTTGAAGCGATGTTTCTCCTGGCCTTCTTCGGCTTCCTCCGCTGCTCAGAGTTTACCACCAACTCCTCCAAGTACAACCCCCTACAGCACGCCAGTCTGTCCGACATCACCGTCCACTCACCCGACACACTGAGGTACAACCTGAAAAGAAGCAAGACCGACCAAGTCGGCCTCTCTCACCCAGTGTTTCTGTTCCGCCTTAATTCATTCCTCAGTCCCTACGAACCAATCATCAACTACATCAACGGAAGATTGGCAAAACACTCCTCTCCCCACCATCCTCTGTTCACGACCGAATCAGGCCGAGTCGCCACACGGTTCTGGTTCCACCATCACCTCCGTCACGTCCTGCTCAAATCAGGAATCTCTCCAGATCTGTTTTCCGGCCATTCATTCCGAATCGGCGCAGCAACAACAGCATCCAGACAAGGCCTCCCGGACCACACCGTCAGAATCCTGGGCCGCTGGTCTTCCCAAGCCTACCACACATACATCCACAACAACCTCGAAGACGTCCGAAGAGCCCATGCGCACATGGCCATCTGAAGTACTTTTGGGGGGCCGATGGAGCCGGGACTCCATCCCTGTGAAGCCGCGCTCCAAACGTAAGAGGCGCTTCACCGGAGACGTTACCCCCACCCTGAGTCTCGACCCCCCGGGTTCCTGACTAGTCGAACATCATCAACATCATCCGCACCCCGACCCCATTACGACTTGCACCCAAACACTCAAACTACAATAAATTAATTCTGTTTCGAACGATGGTGTGGTCTGTGTTAGTGAAATGGAGTTATTGAAGATAACTGAGGTTCAGGAACTTGAGACCACACCATTGTCACTCATCACCATGTAAATGTAATCACCTGTACCTCCTCCAATCCATTCACCTGGGCTCAATCAACCCAATCTACTGTAGCCTATATATAACGCCACAATCCCACCAAACCCTGTTTGCACCAGATGTAACAACCCTCCCGCCCAACCCTAATTTAATTCATTACGGGCAGCACGTGCAGAGTTGCATGTTCTCCTCGTGCTGCGTGGGTTTTCCCCGGGTACTCCGGTTTCCTCCCACAACAATTCTAAAACATGTTAGCTAGGGCCACTGTTGGCATCTGCATAACCTTGAATCTCTATC